>NW_027206673.1:1500000-1580996 GCF_032191515.1 Phaenicophaeus curvirostris | reverse complement strand
CTATCTCATCATATCCAGGAAGAAATATTAAAATCGCTCCTAAAAGAGAAGTTAGTTTGCACAGTTAAATAGAAAATTCACTTCAAATATATTACAGTACTGCATATATTAGCACTCCAAAGGTTTAACCTAATAGGTATTACTGAAAAAAAAGCACAATTCCTCAGAAGCCAAATCCACAGTAACTTATTGGGAGTATGTGTATACACCTACCGGCACCACAACCGTGACAGATGTTATAAAGTATGTGCATAATCAGGTCCAGATCCACTTTTTCACCATCAAAACTGTGATGATAAGCTTTCAATAGTTCTCTGTCCTCTGCACTAAGGTCACTACCACTTTTTTGTACCAGGGAACTTTCATCCATATTTCCAGATTCCACTGAAGCACTAGAACACACAAATACACAAGCCAGAGTCAAGATTGTTTGCTTCAGCTTTGCATTCAGCCATCAACTCAGATTCAGATGAAGACCAGCCAGACTAGTTCTCTTGAATCTAGAAGTGCAGTGGAACAGCCTCGCCACAACAGGATTACTGTTTACCGATTTAAGTATTAACCCAGCAAAACATGTAACTTCCAATTTGCAGCATTAACTCTACTTATAACACAACCACAAGCACATGTGTCAGAACTCAAAGTATAGATACCATTTCTTTATCTGTTAAAGGAAAAATTTTAAAATAAATGTATTTTCCAAAAACTTCCATACCGCAACAGTTAAGCAGGTACTACATTAACAAAAACTACACTAAGAGGAACTATAATAATGTAGGTCTCTACAAAACTGTAAGTAAACTATGATAACCAAGTTATAAAAAATAAATTCTTGGATGACCTACTGACACGTTACTCACATAGTTTCTTTAATATGAGTATCATGTATCAACAATATACAGACAAAAACACACAGCAGACTTCCTTCCAAAATAAGTATCTGAAATTAAAATGGTACAGGGTATAGAATTTGCATATTTAAGTTACTATAATCACAACCTGCCTAGATATATAATTGTGATAGTAATGTCCATACTAAGATGATAAACCCTCAGAATACAAAAGAAATGGGGCACAACAACCCTATGCAGTGCTACAGACTAGAAAAACTGCCTGGAGAAGAACCTGAGGGTGTTGATCAACAGCCATCTTAACATGAGCCAGCAGTGGCCCAGGTGGCCAAGAAGGCCAATGGCATCTTGGCTTGCACCAGAAACGGCGTGGCCAGCAGGTCCAGGGAGGTTATTCTCCCTCTGGTCTCGGCACTGGTGAGACTGCTCCTTGAATCCTGTGTTCAGTTCTGGGCCCCTCACCACAAGGATGTTGAGGCTCTGGAGCGAGTCCGGAGAAGAGCGACGAAGCTGGTGAGGAGTCTGGAGAACAAGCCTTACAAGGAGCGTCTGAGGGAATTGGGGTTGTTTAGCCTGGAGAAGAGGCTGAGGGGAGACCTCATTGCTCTCTACAACTACCTAAAAGGAGGTTGTAGAGAGATGGGAGCTGGCCTCTTCTCCCAAGTGAGAGGTGACAAGACAAGATGGAATGGCCTCAAGCTCCACCAGGGGAGGTTCAGGTAAGACATCAGAAAAATACTTTTCACGGAAAGGGCCACTAGGCACTGGAACAGGCTGCCCAGGGGGGTGTTTAAATGTGGTATGGATGAGGTGCTCAGAGGCATGGTTTAGTGGTTTATAGGAATGGTTGGACTCAATGATCCTGGAGGTCTTTTCCAACCTAGTGATTCTGTGAAACCCTACACAACTAGAACCATAATTAACCTACAAGCAAATAATTACTGTGATACTGAATACAACATTTTTTTTTTATATAACTATGTTTTCAAAATATTCCTATTCTCAAATAATTCTTGCTATTTAGGCCAGATGTTAGAGTATAAAAAGCTAAAACCTGTTCTGATTAAAAGAAGACAAAACATACACTTCCCTTCACCGTGCTACACTATCGCTTCTGCAAAGTAGTTATAGCTTACCCGTAGGACTCCAACAGGTCAACAACCTCCATCTGTTCGAAGTGCTTCGCCCAGTCCAAAGCCATCCTGAAAGAGTTGCATAGAAATCTTTAATTTCTCACTTCAAAAGATAGATATGAATGGCACATTACACGAGGAGACAACTGACACCACACTTTACTATTAATTTCTGCATGATTTTTAATCAACACTGTTACTGCTGGATCAGCAGCTTCCTCCTTTGACGTGCATAAACAGGTGTGATAGCAATATAATTTTGAGATAACTGCAATTCTTTGTCAAAAAAGAATCTCAGTTTTACAAAGAAGTATATGCAAGCCTATAGAAGGAAATGAGGACAAAGAATATGCCATTCCTTCAAAACCCACACACCAACACGCAGAGATAAACAAACCATGCCTTTTTGTAGTACCCTTTACTAGCTCCTTTAAATCATCCCGAGAAGACACACACCAAACATTTTTCTCCAAACTCTGTGAAAATATTTGGCTTTTCGATGTCTTACAGAAGTTGCCTTCCCCATAATGCAGTTCATTCTGCTCTCCTTCTAAACTGCAATCCTTCCCAAGTTTGTCAAGTGATAGTACCAAACACCGGACTCCTGGAATCATAATACTTGTCTTCCTATATTAAAATTATTTACTGTATTTCCCTGTTTATATAAAGACAAAATTCACAGCCACAGAAATCTGATGTTTACAGATTCACAAATATTTCCACAATACAGAATCATAAAATGGTTTGAGTTGGAAAGGACATTAAAGACCACCTAATTTCAGCCTCTCTGCTATGGGTAGGGACACCTCCCACTAGGCCAGGCTGCTCAAGGCTCCACCCAACCTGGCCTGGAACAGCTCCAGGGAGGGGGCACAAATTCCCTGGGCAACATGTTCCAGTGCCTCACCACCCTCACTGTGAAAAAAAATTTCCTCATTATGTCTAGTCTAAATCTGCCCCCCTCCAGTTTATACCCATTGCCCCTAGTCCTATCACTACAAGCTCTCGTAAACAGACCCTCCACATCTTTCTTGTAGACTTCTTCCAGGTACTGGAAGGTCGCTGTAAGTCCTCCTCAGAGCCTTCTCTTCTCCAGGTTGAACAACCCCAACTCCCTCAGCCTGTCCTCATAGCAGAAATGCATCAGCCCTCTGATCATCTTTGCAGCCCTCCTCTGGACCCGTTCCAACAGCTCCATATCCTTCTTATGTTGAGGATTCCAGAACTGGACACAATACTCCAGGTGAGGTCTCGCAAGAGTGAAACAGAGGGGCAAAATCACCCCCCTTGATCCACTGGCCACGATGCTTTGATGCAGCCCAGAATACGGTTGGCCTCCTGGGCTGCCAGCACACATTGCTGGCTTTTGTCGAGCTTCTCACCAATCAGCACCCCCAAGTCCTTCTCTGCAGGGCTGCTCTCACATCACATCATCTCCCGTCCCATACTAAAATCAGGGATTGCCCCGACCCTGGTGTAGGACCTTGCAATGTCCTTGTTGAATCTCATGATGTTCTCACAGCCCCACTTCTCCAGCCTGTCCAGGTCCCTCTGGATGACATCTTGTCCATCTGGTATGGCAACTGCACCACTCAGCTTGGTGTCATCTGCAAAACTGCTGAAAGTGCACTCAACCTCGCTGACAATATCATTGATGAAGATATTAAACAGCACTGGTGCCAGTATAGACCCCTAAGGGACACCACTTGTCACAGATCTCTACCTGGACTTCACACCATCAACCACTACTCTCTGAGTACGACCACGCAAACAGCTTCTTATCCACTGAACCGTCCATCTATCAAATCCATACCTCCCCAATTTAGAGTAAAGGACTTCTGGCTGCCATGACTTTTCAAGTACCATGGAGAGCAGCTTGGCAACCACATCAGCCAATTCCCTCAGGACTCTGGCATGCATCTCATCAAATCCCATAGACTTAAATATGTTTGGGTTCCTCAAGTGGTCACAAACCTGATCCTCCACTACAGTGGGAAGGATTTTACCTCCCTGGTCCCCATCTTGATGTACCTCAGCCTTCTCCTCGCCTGTTGACACACACTCACTATTTTCAAGCATCAGTGGGGGTACATTCTTTTTAACCTTCCTCTTCTGACTGATGTACCTGTAGAAGCCCTTCTTGTTAGTCTTCACTTCCCTTGCCAACTTCAGCTCCAGCTGCGCCTTGGTCTTCCTGACCCCATCCCTACACAACCACACAGTGTCCCTATACTCTTCCCAATACTTACATATATATATCACATCAAAGATCTTTGCACCTGTAATGTCATATTTTTAATTCCTGTATAGGTCACTCTCTTAAAATAAAAACCACAAAACATTTTAGGTCTAATTCAATCAATCTAGTGAGAAAGATGCCAGTTTTTCTTCCAAACAGTGTGTTAAATCAAACACATTGAAATCAAGAGTATATATTCCGTATTAGACACCATTTAAATAAGAATTCAATTTATATTTTACAGAAAGCAATGTGATAATTGGAAGTTAGAAATTGTTTAGAACTGTAAAAACCTATTAGTGTTTACAGTAGTCTGATAAGTTAGCAAATTAGTTTAGATGTTATAGAAATTTCCTTCTCACTTGTATATCGACAAATACATCTTTCAGTTTATCTATTTGTTTTTACCAGCCATTGGATGATTTGCAGTGGATATCTGCTCCCATACTGATTAGTTGTTCTACTTGACTCAAAAAGCCTCTCCCTGAAGCAATCATTAGCGCAGTTGCGCTGGTTTCACTGTGCCTATAATCAACTGAGAAGTACAAAAAAAAAGTCAGCAAAACAAATACAAATGTTACTTTTTCATCTAAATGTAGGATATGACTTCCAAAACAAAGCCCAGAGAGAATTTGTTTACTCATTTCATCCCACCAGTCAGTTCATGTGAATTTAACACTATTTTAGAAATGTCTTAGAACATCTGTCAATACTTCAAAACAAGTACAACAACAAATTACTGCAAAACTTAATTCTGCTAACCCTATTCATTTTTTCAATAGGCAGAACTCAAAGGTAACAACGTTTGAAATTGGAGATGAAGTACTACAGAAATTCAAGACATTTTGCAGTTGTTTTCCTCATCTTACTGCATAACAGAAACTTACCACTGATGTTTTCAGTTAAGATGAGATGGAACACCTGAGCAAAGGAATCAACATCTTGATGCAACCAGATGTCAGAAAGACAGGAATCCATTTCTTTTATTAACCATGGCTCAAGGCAATTCACATCTTTTTCAGTCTGAAGAGAAAATAAAGTATTGAAAGATTAATCTCTTCTCAAGGGTTGTCCTTATTCTTGTATAAGAGAGACAAAGAATTTGAACAGTTTTTGAAGTAACAACTAGAAATACAGCATTCAGATGACAAGCATTTATGGTTTCATATGCAAGTACTTTAAACAATGTCAATCTGGTCATTTGCACAAAAGTTATGCACGACCATCACAACTGGAAAGCACACTTCAGCTAGAGTAGTTCATGTTAATAAAAAAAAAATTAAAAAATATCTTTTAAAATATGTTAATATCCTTCTAAAAACTCTACAGGAGTTATATCTTTAGAAAACACTTTTAAACAGGTAGTAATAACATAACATAGAAAGCAGATTTAATAAACTTTTTCAAATAAAGGAGAAACTTACCAGCTGATTAAATACAGGGTCACCACCGTCACTGAAGAGATTATTCTCTTCATTTGCACTTCGGACAGATCTTTGCCTCCGAGATCCTGGTTTGCTCTTATGTTCTTGAGTAGAACACCACTCAGTAAGAGTGCTTTGCTGTTTTTCTTCTAGGATGCATAAAGTATTTCCAAAAAGAGTTTTACATCTGTCCTAATTATCCATTGTTTCCAGTTACAAGAAATAGTTATACCATTCAAGCTCTTTTATTTATCTATAATGCTGTTACCAACCCATATAAATTCCATGATTAAGGGCATCCAAAGTGCACCACTGTAAACAATTGCTATAAGAATAAGGTAAAAAAATATCATTTAGGTGGTTAACCCCCCAGTCTCTCCAATATTCCAACTTACTGCATTCCAATGAGCTTCCTAAGCAATTCTCAGTCCAGATATTTCTCCGAAAGTAAAATACCAAATAAGAAGTGATATAGCTCCCGTATGTAACAACTAGGTTTTCTATACAAGCAGAAGCAACAGTAGATAACAGCAGTGCCTTAACTGAACTCTTTTATCCACAATGACCAGAACTGAGCAATGCAATAAACATAGACGTAGGACCATATATTATTGCACTGGTTATTGATTATTGTTGGCTTGTTTGGTCATACCCTCTGTGATCATTACTTTCCATTGCCAGGAGTACTGTGTCCAGCACTGGAATCCCCTGCATAAGGGGGACATGGAACCATATGAATGGGTCTAGAGCAGGGCCATGAAGATCATCAGAGGGCTGGAGCTCCTCTGCTATGAGGACAGGATGAGAGAGTTAGGCTTGTTCAGCCTGGAGAAGAGAAGGCTCTGGAGAGACCTTACATCAGCCTTCTGGTACCTGAAGGGAATCTACAAGAGAGCTGGGGAGGGATTGCAGTGATAAGGACATGGGGGATGGCTTTAAATTAGAAGGGAGAAGATTTAGACTAGATATGAGGAAGAAATTCTTCACAATGAAGGGGATGAGACCCTGGAACAGGCTGCACAGGGAAGTTGTCGATGCTGCCTTCCTCAAAGGGTTCAAGGCCACGTTGGATGGAGCCTTGAGCAGTGTAGTCTGGTGGGAGGTGTCCTTGGCCCATGACAAGGGCGTGGGACCTGGTTGGGCTTTAAGGTCCCATCCAACCCAAGCCATTTTATGATTCGATAGCATTGAATACACATACGCCTGAAGAATGCAGTGGAAGTGTTCTGTACAAAATGTACAAAATCGTGCCCTCTAACAGCTACACTCCAATTTTCATCCAAAAGTCAGCACGTAGTATTTTCTGCTTCTATAGTTTTCATGTGGCAAAATCCCCCATAAATATGCAATACTACTCAATAATAATTACAAAAAATACATCATTTATCAACTGAAAGCAAACATACAACCATAAAAAGAAATTTCTTTGAAGTTATATAGAATCACCAGGTTGGAAAAGATCCATCAGATCATCAAGTCCAACAATTCCTATCAAATACTAAACCATGCCCTCAGCACCTCGTCCACTTGTCCCTTAAACACCTCCAGGGAAGGTGAATCAACCACCTCCCTGGGCAGCCTCTGCCAGTGCCCAATGACCCTTTCTGTGAAAAAGTTTTTCCTAATGTCCAGCCTAAACCTCTCACGGCAGAGCTTGAGGCCATTCCCTCTCATTCTGTCCCCTGTCACTTGGGAGAAGAGGCCAGCTCCCTCCTCTCTACAACCTCCTTTCAGGTAGTTGGAGAGAGCAATGAGGTCTCCCCTCAGCCTCCTCTTCTCCAGGCTAAACAACCCCAGCTCCCTCAGCCGTTCCTCATAAGACCTGTTCTCCAGCCCCTTCACCAGCTTTGCTGCTCTTCTCTGGACTCGCTCCAGAGCCTCAACATCCTTCTTGTGGTGAGGGGCCCAGAACTGAACACAGGATTCGAGGAGTGGTCTCACCAGTGTAGAGTACAGAGGGAGTATAACCTCCCTGGACCTGCTGGCCACGCCATTTCTGATACAAGCCAAGATGTCACTGGTCAGATCCCTTTGGAGAACCTCAGCAGATCGACACTTCCACCCAGCTTAATGTTATCCACAAACTTGCTAAGGGTGCACTCGATGCCTTCATCCAGGTCATTGATAAAGACATTGAACAGGGCTGGACCCAGCACTGAGCCCTAGGGAACCCCACTTGTAACTGGCCTCCAGCTGGAGTTAACTCCATTTCCCACCACTCTCTGGGCCCGGCCAGCCAACCAGTTTTCCACCTAGGAGCGTGTGCACCTGTCCAGGCCAGAGGCTGACAGTTTCTCAAGCAGAACGCTGTGAGAAACTCTGTCAAAGGCTTTACTGAAGTCCAGGAACATACATCCACAGCCTTTCCCTCATCCAGTAGCTGAGTCACTTTATCACAGAGGGCGATCAGGTTAGTTTGGCAAGACCTGCCTTTTGTGAACCTATGTTGACTGGGCCTGATCACCCAGTTCTCTTGCATGTGCTTCATGATAGCACTCAAGATCACCTGCTCCATGACTTTCCCTGGCACTGAGGTCAGACTGACAGGCCTGTAGTTCCCTGGGTCCTCCCTGCGACCCTTCTTGTAGATGGGCACAACATCAGCCAGCCTCCAGTCCAGTGGGACTTCCCCAGTCTTCCAGGACTGTTGGAAGATGATGGAAAGGGGTTTGACCAGCACATCCACCAGCTCCCTCAACACCCTTGGGTGGATTCCATCTGGCCCCATAGACTTGTGGGTGTCTAGTTGGGCAAGCAAGGCTCCGACCACCTCCTCTTGGATCATGGGAGCCTCATTTTGCTCCTCTAGCTCCTGGGTTTGTACACAGACAGAACAACTTTCTTTACAATTAAAGACTGAGGCAAAGAAGGCATTAAGTACCTCAGCCTTTTCCTCATCCCCTGTCACTGTTGTTCCTTCTGCGTCCAATAGGGACTGTATGGTCTCCCTAGTCCTCCTTTTATTGTTAATATATTTATAGAAAGATTTTTTGTTATCTTTCACAGACTTTGCCAATCTGATTTCTAGTTGGGCCTTGGCCCTTCTGATTTTTTCATGATCTCACTTCCCTCTTGTAGTCCACCCAAGATGCCTGTCCCTTCTTCCAAAGCTCAGACATTTCTCTTCTTTTTGATATCTCTCAAAATCTCCCTGCTCAACCAAGCTGGTTTTTTCCCCCCCACCAGCTCTTTTTCTGGAACATGGGGATGGCTTTCTCCTGAGCTGCTAGGATTTCCTTTTTGAATAGCTCCCAGCCCTTGTGGGCTCCCTTGCCCTTAAGTACTGTCTCCCATGGGACTTTGCCAACCAGCCTTCTGAACAGTCCAAAATCTGCCCTCTGGAAGTTTAATGCAACTGTTCTGCTAACCTCCCTCTTCACCCCACCTAGAACTGAAAACCCTGTCATCTCGTGATTGCTTCGTCCCATAATCTATTGCAATAATGTAAACACTGAGATCTAAAAGATACTTGCTGTCTTCTAATCACACCTCATTTCATATTCTGACTTTGGAATTTTAACAGAGAATCATCCCATGTAGCTGTTCAATCTATCAGTCAATGAGACTCATTTCCAACCCTAACAATTAAGAGGAATTAAGAAGAAGAATTAAGAGGTCCACAAACCTTGCTGCTTCTCTTTTTGGTACTTTAGCATCTCTTTGTTTGTATACCCAGTGCTTCGTAAAATATCCTCCAAAAACATCTCCTTAACTTCAAAAGGTCTTCCTTGTACTGAAAGTAAAAGTAGTTCATAAAGTGTTAGATATTCCCTAGCTTCATTTATGATCCGAATTTTAAAAAAGGGTTTTGCAGATACAAAAAGTGAATTATACATTCTTAGGGCCTGATTTAAGGAATTATTCTTTTCCTTGAAAAGAACTGTAGAAGTATCTTCAGTGGAGTTCATTTTGTTAAGATTACCGGGCCACAAAACAAAACAAATTTCAAAAGGGGAATGTCAGCTGGGCACCTTGTTTCCCATTAACCTCTTCAATTCTTTAAGTGTTACACCAAGAGATGCTCTGAAGATTGACAGTTATAAATGGCAATTTTATCAAAATGAGAAAAAAAAAAGACTCATTTTTGTTTATGTTTACAAAAGAACAGTTAATTGTGTAAGACACCTGGATTAAAAATTATAACCGCAATTAATACAGTTTTAGTGCACGATCCCACAAGCAGACCATCACCTTTATATTAAACCACTTTATCTCCTTAGAAAAACTTCACTCAATTTCCTCAATCGCTTCAGCCCAATTTGGCTCTTTTTTACGGAGTACTTCCTGACAAATAAGACAATCCAACGGTCCTTATTTCCTAACAATCTACCCTGATTTCTGTTTCAATATCACTGTCTCCTAGACCTTACTTACAAGGCATTAAAGGATTCTCTCTCACAGGAAGAATTAAAATCTCTAGATTTTAATTTCTCATACCTTAGCAGACGTTTACCATACCTTAGTTTAAATCACTTAGGGCTTTTCTCTTGTTCAGAAATAACAAGCTACAGCTCACATACTTTTAGAAGGTATTACAAAGTCTTCCAGCATTGATCACAAAGTGTGTGCTACAGGAACGCACAACCACAAACTGGTGGTTTCTGTGCTAAGGATTTTGTCAGCTATATTATTGAAGGAGGATCAAATCTTTCTCATGACATTAACAGAGAAAGCCTGCAAACCCTCTTCTTTTATTTCCTAAATTCTCAAAATTGGAAAAAGCAAAGGGTTTTTTTCAACTGTAACTCATCTGTTTTGCAGACTAAAGTAAGTGATAGCAGTGCAGCCACTCAGGTTAACCAGAGAAAAAGATTGTCATCAGGATTTCCTGAATAAGCATACTGATCTAAATGAACAGGAAAGCCACAAGGAGAGTCTTGTGGAAAGCCATAAAATAATTAGAACTGAGGTTTCCTTCTCCAAAAATAAGTCTAAATCACTGAAATAGCGTAATTTCCGGATTCCTGCCTCCAACAAGTTGCAAGCCTTATTTTACTAGGTACAAATTGAGAATTGACAATTAAATATTTCTATCTATAACGACACAGTTTTCTTTTTCAGGAACATTCAAAAAATTAAACCGATGATTTGTAGATAAGATTCTCAGTTAAGTGATTCTACTCATATCCTGGGACTGTTGAGCTTCTTAAAAAAAAAGGCTGACATGCAGAAAGCCTACTATGTTGGTTTGAAAATACAAGGTTTCTCTTGAAACACTCCTACTGAGAACAAGTTGTACTTAGACATTGTTGCTGAAAAAGGAAGATCTAGAGGTGCCACAGGAGGTCACCCATGTGCAAAATTTGCAAGCCAGAAGGGTGAAGAGAAAGAAATACAAAGCATCTTCCACACGTTTTACCTCTACTAAAGATGAGTCAAATGAAATAAAAACAGCAGTAACGATAACTTTTCCTTGCATTTGAATGTCATCTAACTGCAGATTACAAAGTCCAAATCAAAATTAACAGAAATTGCCATGTTTTTTCTCAGTGTTTACCTAGACTATTAGCTAATTTATTTAAAATAAAGAATCATATGATTAAAATATGAAAACCCAATTTACCTAAGACTGTACTTCTGCAGTGACCAGCTGCAGTTATCTGTGTTTTATCCACTAACCAGCAGCAATCTCTGAGAGACCTGAAGAACTGGAATTCACAGGAACGAATTAAAATCGATCACACTGTTGCAGATCCTAGGGTCTACACTATCATGTAGACCAGCACTTTAAGAACCTTTTCCTGTTTCCTGAATTAATCAGAGCATGGGCCAGGACATCCCTGCACTTACAGAACTTCCTGCGATAAAAACTCTCAGATCTATGCAAATAGCTAAAAAACCCACAAAATTAACAAACTAAGAGCAAGCATTGCTGTAACTCTTAGTGTATTTATCATGTTCCATTACTCAGCACGGTCTGCTATTGTTTAACCTATAAATGCTACGGCAGGTATACCTAGACTTAAGATTTTACACGAATACTTACTGCGCATTATTGGGCAACTTCCAAAATATCTAACAAAGAGATCTGCATCCAGAGCAGCACTAGAAATAATTAGTTTTAAATTATCCTGTTTCTGCAACACATCTCTCAGTTTTATTAACAAGAAGTCACTGAACCTATCCCTCTCATGTACTTCATCCTGTAACAAACGGGGTGGGGGAGAGGGAACAAACAACAGATAAACATCATGGACTCAAGATTGTAACTTTCCACAAATATGAAACTGAAAGATATAATTTGCTAGTACATTGAAGACACATAGAAATGTGTTCACCTAATTTAAGACAGGATTTTTTTTTAAATATTCAAAAGTAACAAATATTTCAAAAAGTTTAATAAAGCTATCTCAGAAAAACATATATCAAGAAATTTTATACACTGCTCTGTCAAGATGCTAACCACATACAGCTTGATTTCAGAGGTTAAAGCGAACTGAAACTTTTTAATTCTTATATTTGAATTAATTTTCAAGATAATGACAAACTGCCAATTCTACAAATATATTAATATATTCTCACTTCACAATTGACGAATGTTTAAAGAAATGTATGATAACACACAATGAAAAAAGTTAGATTGCTTAGATCCTTTAAGTCACACAAAAATCTTATCCCTAATTAAGTCACATGACTGACTAAAGTAATTGCTTTTGTTGGTGCATTCTGTTCTGGTTTTTGTATTATGGACTGTTGAAGCAGGGACGCAAATATATTTTTAAATACAACATTTTTAGGCTGAAGTCAACAATGTATAAATTGTTCTCACATTTTTTTTTTATTTTGATAAACAGGCAGGCATCTAAAATTATCACGAATATTTGTCTTCAGCCACGGAGAGCTCAATCTTGAAAAAAAAATTCCGGGTTCCACTGACATCAAATTCCACAACAGGAATACTCACATCATCAGAAATGAACGCCTAAGTAATTTGCTGAAAATTAGACTAGTCATTATCTTGAAAACATCTAGGCTCACGGAAGGACCACAAATCTTGTACTGCTAAAACAAGCTCATGATACAAAAAAATTCTGACACACTTGTGTTGAACCATATATACATAAGCCCCCTTAAGGCTCTTCTACTTTCTGACAGAGGAAGTTCAGAGAAATTTAGAGCTCTGTCCCCCACAATTGCATAAAGATTCCAAAACTAATTATTGGTATGAAGCTAAAATAAGATACTGTTACAAAATTTTTAAAAAAGGCAAAAAAAGCAAACTATGCACTATAATAAGGACTCAGTAAGTCTTAAACAGTAATTCAGATTCTAACTACATAAAAACACCGTAAATGCTCGGCAAATTAAAGACAACAAGGATCTTATCTGGCAATCTATAAGTAATACACATTGTTCAACCTCACATGAAATACATTAGGATTCTTACCACAATAACATGTGTCACTGTTGACAGAGTGCTGTCTCCTGCCATCAGCGTGCGAAGTAGGATGCCATTAGTGCAAAATGTTAACAATGTCTTTGGAGAAACCCTATTGAAAAGTTCATGAAGATACTTCAGTCTTTCGCACCATTTAAATGCATACTAGCTTTCCAAGACTTAGTGAAAATTAAATTATTAACAACTGCTCACCAGAAATGGAATTAGATTATAGTTCTCCCAAGGAATTCACGCATCCTATTTGTTTGTAAACATTGCCTATTCCCAGAGCATTCCTAAGGAATCTCAGTGCTTAAGCTCCCAACCTTCAGGCAATGGATTAATTAACAAAGTGAGATTCAAATTTATATAAATAAATAAATAACCAAGCAAAATAGAACCTTGAGAATCACTTCATGTTGTTTAATTTACTGGAAAATTCAGCATGGACTGCTTTGGAAAAACAGGTGCCAATTCTTCAGTATATGCTTCGATACAGTTTCGTATTTGCCTATACCTGACTGAACCACAAAGAAATGAGTTGATCCGTTTCAAGTGCTTTAATTTTTCTCTTCAAAAACTTCAAAATCTTTAAAAGTTAATATTCTAGTACCTGTGGCAGAGTTATTTGTGGAAGTGAAAACAGTGACTGCCACACTACCCAGCATTGTCATTTGAAGTACTCAGAAGTTCCTTTGTATTACACCGTACAGTTCTCTTCTGAAATTAATGAGCTCACTCACTGCATTTCTTTCGAAGTTCGGAATTCATCCCTCCTTTCAAAAATCCTCCTACCTATTAGATTCAAGGAACACATTTAACGTGTACTTTACCCATCTCTACTACTCTCTCTTCTTCAATAGCTTTCTAGAAATCATCACTGCTCTCTAATAGTTAAAAGGTTAAGACTCCTGTGTTACTGTAAAAACCTCCATCCCACATCTTCTTTTATGGAGTTGGAAATATAGCCACCTCTCTCTTTTGCTCTTTCTCTTGAGAGGACTTATTGATTTCACTTGAGCAGGATTTTCTGCATTGCTTGCAATAATTCCTCCACTTTGATGTGAGCTACATTTAGTTCTTCTTCAGCCAGCATAATAGGCCCACATATCAATCATGCAATTAAATTTGAAATTTGTCTTTACTAGCTCTTTCAAGCCCTTAACAGAACTGTGAACTCCCATATACATATTCAAATTCTTCTTTAATTTTACTGTTTTTCAAGTGTATTCAAGTTTCATTAGCTATGTAACATCTTGATCCATGTAGCAACATAACTAGCTCTACATTTTGCCATCCTCTCATTCACACTCCAACGCCTGCACATTTCTGGAAACCCCACTATCTAGAGAGTTCAAAGAATCTAGAAATCACACAACAGCTTTCAGACTTTCATCTACCCCTACTCTACTTTAGGAATAAGTTCCTCAGCTGACCTAGAGTTCTCTACTTTCATGTCACTTCACGCTTTAAACAGTAGTTAATGCACACTAGACCGCCAAGTAATGCTCAACCTCATTAATCTCTCTAAAACTTTTGTGCTGTTTCCTTTTATTTCCCCTATCAACTCTCACTATAGCATCTGTTACAGTGTGCTGCTCTGCCTACCTATCTCCAAAGCTTGCAGAACTTTTGGATCTAACCACGTTAAAAGTAGGGAGAAAAAAAAAAAAGAGGAAAGTGTAGGCTTGATCTGAATTCCACACACACACACCCAAGCAGAAACGAAGAGAAAATACCTGCAATTCACTCACATAAGACAACTTACTACACGAAACCAAAAAATACAGGAGGAAAACTATCTTTTTCACTCTTAAATATTCGACTACCCAAGCAACAACACGCTCTACCTATACTTTACATACTAAGCTTATACTAGGCTGTATCCCAAATATATTGTAGTTCGTATGTACACAAACCTAAAGACTTCAACACAAAATCAACTGGCAATAAGAAATGCCATAAGTACCTGTTTTCTAATCGAGTCTGATAACCAATTGTCTGGCCAATCTTTTCTCCTCTTTCTGCTGCCACTCTTTCAGCCACAGCAACGGCTGCTAAACGTCTCGGTTGAGTGCAAAATATACGACAGGGAGTCCCAGTTTTGTAACAGTCATCAAGAAGGAACTGTGAGATCTGCAAAGAAGTGGTTTAAAGTTCCTTGTCAATTTGATAAAGTCATAGCTTTTTTACCAGAAAACCATTTAAGTGCATCTCAATATTACATAGGTTGCAAGATAATTCACCATAAGATTATCATTGCAAATGTGCTTGAAAGGGTAGAAAGACAGCAAACAAATTTCTGACTTTAATTTGTTTCAAAAGAAATAATTTAGGCTTCTCTCTCCTGCTTCAGAGAAATCTATATAAAATATTTGTAGATAATCTTTCATTTAAACACAAAAATATTCTACTAGAACTAGCTTTAGAAGGAAGGGGGCTACAGAAAGTCGTGAGTACTTTCCCTTCAAAATCTTATATCACTGTAATGAAAACTGGTTATCAATCACAAAACTGTGCAGAAATATTTATGCTTTTACTAAGTACCTACTGGCTTAATATTTCAAAAGCAAGAAAGTGAATCAGAATACAAGACTTTCAACTGCATAGGAAAACAAATGCCTTAAAAGCAGCACAAAGCAATCCCTTATTACCTAAATATTAAAAAATGCATTAGTTTTTTTATAAATAGTTTTTATTCCATTAAAGAAACATACCTGTGTAGTTTTTCCGGACCCAGTTTCTCCTACAATCAAAACAACTTTATTATCCTTTATTAGTTTAACAATTTCATCCTGTTTTTCAAAAACTGGTAGCGATTGCCTGAAAGAATCAAACTCCGATTCCCCTCTTTTCACTGGAACCTGGGGGATACCACTGCTGAGTCGTCCACCTGTCTTATTCACTCCTCTGTTTTCTGTGAAGAGAAGTTAACACTTCACTTGGGCAGATGCAAAAGCAAGTCACTAAAATATTGCTTAAAAATCATACATAAAAATGAACACTCCTAACTTTGAATGCATCCCTATAGATGTGTCAAGTGACAAACACACATTTACAAGCCATACTCACAGTAACACATCCTGTTACAATGCTTGAAAGAAATATTATTCAAAGGAGTTCTTACTTTCCTAGATACTTTGAACAAAAACAATCTATGCTGGTGCATTGCTCAGTGTCAAAAAAGGTCATAAAGAGCAAAAAGAAATAGAAAACAAATGCAAAAAAACAAGCTGCCTGGCATATTTTCTTCGTTATATTCACACATTCACACCTTCACAGTTCACATATAAATAGTCACTGTATAGTTAAACTTTTAAATTATTCCAAACTAACAAGGTTGTCTCCTGAGAAAAAGATAACTTTGCCGTGGTTCAGATGCCTTCTTACACATGCTCCCTGGTCTTTTATGACCTCTATCCAGTTAGTATTACATAGACCAATACTCTAGTCCCTAAGATTTATCTGAAATCATGCAAAGTGAGACATGCTGCATATCTAGACCCCTGGATCCACAGAGCACAGTGTTATACATTAGAAACCAATGCAGAACTAACTAGAGAACTTGCTCATCTTCAGAGAAGACTACTTCAAACTCGGTATTGTAAATGCTATTCTGCAACTCCTTAATAATTATTTTCCAGAAAAAGGAAAAGCTTGCTCTAAGTTCAATTGTATATATTTAATGTGTTTAACAGATTAATATATTAAATTACAAGCACTGCCTTACCAAGACAATCACAGACTAACAGATTGAAAAAGCCAAAACCTATTCTGTTTTCCAAAGAAATTAAAGGAAGATAAATTTTACACTATTCATTAGTTTATGCCTTACATTCCTAAGAAACTGCTTTTCAGTACTCTTATAATTCTGTTCATTAAGCAACCCTAATAAACAAATGAAACAACTGAAAAAGAAAAGTAGCAAAGGAAGAACATAAAGCATAAAGCATCATAAAGCAGAAAAATCCAATGAAACAAGGCATACTGCTGTGTTTTCTGTCCTCCACGCTCAGCTTTGCCCACAGAAACACAACATAGCTCTTTCACACTCATAACAGTTAAAGCAACAATCTCATTAAAAGTATTTTTTTAAAGCCATGGTGTATCAGAAATCTGTTTTCCAGTGAGCTCTTTCATATTCTAGAATCCTAGATATAAGTCTCTCAGAGACCAAATATATTTTAGAAGATAAAACAAAAAAATAACTACTAATTTTATTAAGAACGTGGATTGCTATAAGCAGAACAGCTTTTCTCATAAGGGTGTTCTTCTGTAGCAGTCCTGGTAATACTTCTTTCTTCGATCTCAGCTCACGGAATTCACATTTCAGAAACATACTTCCAAATAAATTTGGCTGGAACTGGCTCAAAGATTCAAAAGTAAATTAGCGCAAAGCAGACACTGGAAAGTGGGTAACATAACTGCCTAAGTTCCTTTCAACACCAGTTCTAAATGTCCCCGGTACTAACAACAAAAAGTCAATAAAAGTAATGGGTTTGTTTTAGGGATGAGTGTCAGCTGGGTTGTAGGTTGGTTTACTCTTTAAGCCATATCGATCGCCAGTCTATATCAGAAGATACCTTGAACATACCCGATTCAACAGCACATGCATTTCCTCGCTTTGTCTTTGGCCGAAGTTCTGATCGTTCTTTACTTATGACGGGAAATCTCACAACTAAACTCCGAATGGTATGTTTCGTACTAGAAGCCAAGCAACAAGTCATTACTGCACGTGACACTTCTGATCCATCCTTCTTCCTTACAGTCAGGTATCGATTTGCTCCTTTTCTGAAAGGAAAAAGAAATATATTTTAGGAATAAGTAACCTATTTATATTTTAGGAATAAGTAACCTATTTACATCTATGTAATGATCTTTGACGGTAATTCTTTCAAGGTAGAGGTCAGCAAACGCTGCTATGGTTTTACAACAGTACACAAATACACACGCTATATGGAAAACTCCATCTATTTGGGGTTTCCCTGAAACCTTCCATTTCCACTAGCTTTTATGTAAGAGAAAATAACACCATCACGCCTGCATACCGATGCTCTTCTCCATCACTTCTCAACAGAAGCACTCTTTTGGAGGTGCTAGTCCAGGTCACGTTTTATCTGTCAAGGTATGAGATACTATGCAAAACCCTTAAACATGAAATAGTGAGTGGAAAACAAAACAGATCTCGATGAGAAGTCCTTTGTATTGATCCACGAAATCCAGAAAACGTTACAAGGTCATGCCACTTCAAACTAACCATGTACAAAGATACTTGTTTTTATCTTAAACTTTTTTCTCTAGTACTATTTTGTGCAACAGTGCACAATATACACTAGGAACAGAGATAATTTTAAGTCATGAAATTCCACGTTTGCACCAAACAAATAAAATAAAAATGAGGCTCTAACTTACCCTTTGCTTTTAGATATCAGCCCAAGAGACCGACAAAGCCGGTGAACAAATGCTCTTTCTGTACTTGTGAAAGAAGAAGGAAATTCCATTTCTAGAAAGATAATAAAAGAAGAACATAGAACCACGCAAGACACGGTGTTCTTAGAAACACAGAATCACTAAGGTTGGAAAAGCCTGCTGAGATCATCAAGTTCAATCATCGGCCCAGCACCACCGTGCACTGAACCGTATCCCCAGGGGCCACATCTACACGTTTTTTGAACACCTACAGGGAAGGAGACTCCACCGCTTCCCTGGGACAGCCTGTTCCAATGCTTCACCACTCTTTTCATAAGGAAATTTTTCCTGCTATCCAATCTATACCTCCCTCGGTGCATCTTGCGGCCATTTTCTCTCATCCTATCGCTCGTCCCTCAGAAGAAGGGCCCGCTCCTCCCCCGCACACCACCACCTCCTTCCAGGCCTTCGCAGCCAGCGCTCAGGGCAGCCCTCGGCCTCCCCAGGACGCAACGGCCCCGGCTCCCCGAGCTCCTCCCGTCGTTCCCGCCCCCCCGCAGCGCCAAGGGCAGAACGGACCCGGGAGCCGGCGGGAGACTCGGCCTCGACCCCCCCCGCCCCGAGCCCCGAGCCCCGAGCCCCGCACCCTTCTCCTCTCCGCAGACGAATCGATCCAGGGCGAGGTGCACCGCGATGTCCACCTCCTCGTCCACGCGGATCTCCCTCGGCCCCTCGCCCCGGCCGCTCGAGGAGGAGGCGGCGCCGCCCGAGCCCGCCGAGCGGCCCGGCCGCGACATGGCGGCGGCAGAGCGGCGAGAGGCTCCGCGCGCCTCGGCCCAGGGCAGCCCCGCCCCCGGCCCGCCCCGGCCCGCCCTGAGCGCGCCTCCCGCGCGCCGGTGGAGGGAGGCGGCGCCGGCCGCGCGGTTTCTAACTCGCGTCGTTTTGTGGGTTTTTTTTTTTTGAAGTATGATGATCCCTAAGGGGTTTAAGTCTCAGAGACTTCTCTCACAGCTCCAGTTAGACTTCTTTTCCAGAAAATCGCCAATTTAGCCGTCCATTTATTCATTAACTTCATTTTAGATCCTTGGAGGGGCTGCATCTGAATCTCATCCTCGTCAGCGGACAAGGTGTGAGAAGGATCGTTTCTGTGATGCTTGAGGCTTATGTACCACGGGCCGTCTCACTGGGGAAGATGCTCAACATACGTACCCTTTCATCCAGAAGGACATATATGAACTTCTGTGGTAGTCTGGGTGCTTACACATCCAAGCCACCAAAGCAAACACTGTGGGTAATGAACCTTCTCGATACCACTATGAACAAAGCCTGTTAACTGCTTATCCTTTATAAAAATGGAATGGAACAAACATCAACTGTGTCTGAGAAGCAATGAGTTCTGCTGACTGAATGCAAGAGATGGGGACAAGAACCATGTCCAACACTGCAGTGAAACTTCTCCAGCTGCCTGTGGCAGTCACCACAGCCAGAAGGCTCCTATAGACCTTCCTCCAGCACTTCTTTCAGAGATGCAGTTAACTGAGTTAAGTCTTCTAGGGATGGAGTGTGTGTTCCCACAGGGCTTGGCAGCTTTCCCTCAGGAGCCAGCACATCCGCCATGTGCCTGGGCAAAGGAGACTTCAAGAACATCCTCTCTTGCGCTTACATGCCAGATGGAGGGCATTTTGCTGCCTTTGAGGGACCAGAGCTTCTGGCACAAGGCTTAATGCACACTGTCAGAAAGGTGGAACAGCTGTGAACCTGCAGTTTAAAAACACCCATGGAATGGAAGCGAGTTTCTCTGCCACCGGCAGAACCGTTACTTCGAGGGATTAAATAGGAACAATATCATCACCCGCAGAATAACATTTTATCTGGATAACGATTACAGTACTAAACTTGTTAACCTCAAAAACTCTTCATAACAACAACAACAAAAGCATCTTGTCTTCTTTCATCCCTAGCACCACGTCATTGCTGCATTCATAGTTCAAGTATAACAGAAAATGTAAACAGTTCACCACAGTAACATTGCACTCAGTTGGAGAAGAGAGTGGAAAGGAACTGGCCCCTTGCTTCTCAGAACTAAGCCCCTTTCTCAAAAGCCTCTTTAAATACTTGAGAGTTAGCATTCTGACATATGCATTACAAGCAGCTTGGGTGGAAGTGGAAAGGGTTTTAATCTCCTGCGCACACACACGTCTCCATTGCTTCAATGTACCTTTGAAGCAATAATGTGAAGCCTTCCAAATTCCTCCTGTGCTCTTCTGTGGGACAAAGTGGCTTTTTCTTTCTTAGGCAGGGAAACCCGTCTTGGTCACTCTGCTACTACTGGTTTCCTCTTTTGATATTCTTTAAGGGGGGGGTGGGGGTGGTGTATGCTCCGGGAGCTGCCTTCTCTAAAACAGAACTGATTGATCTCCTCAACAAATATGGTGTTGAGTTCCCTGTTATGCACAAGTCTAAGGTCTAAAGTTACAACACAACTGTATGAACGAACACCTTTCCTAGGTCTAACTCCAATAAAACTTAATTGGCTGTAAAAGCCTAATCATGAAATAATTTCACTGTGCTATTGTTGGCAGCAGAAACAGAAGAGGAATCGAGATAAAAATACTAATACCCTTTCCTATACTGTACACACCCATGAAAAGGATTGAGTTTTAGTTCACAGTCATGTTGAGTGAGTGACTAATGGGTTACTGGTTCTAGAATTTTCTTTCGTCTAAGATACTAATTAACCACCACAGCACGTGCTTCACAACCACAGCCTTCTCGCTTCAGCCCATTCCCCAGGTGTTAGAAGCAGGCAGGCCTTGGATAACAAGTGCCTTAGCAGCACAAAGAGTGGCGTTTGTCAATATGACTGTGACTGGCAGTGTTGCGGAACACTTGAAAGGCACAGAAAGCACAGACACACATCTAGGAGAAACAACAACATTTTATTGATTCTATAACTCTACCCTAAATTGAACATTTTCATCGACATTTCAAACTTTGCCTTTGGTGTTGAGACTGTAAAGCAAGAAGGGAAAAAATATCAGCCTTGTGTCATCAGAGAGATGTTTAGCTATCCATTATACCCCACTCCCTAAATATTACCTTTGATTAAGACTGTAAATGGTATGGCTTGGCCCTCTCCACTGCCAGGTGCCTTTGAACTTTAGGAAGGATTTTGTCATGGGGATCAAATACAGAATTTCTGGCAACTGCTCACTCACTAAATTAAAATAACTCTGCAGGACCTCATTCTGATACACCTGCAGATTTCAAATGGCTTGCAAAATAACAGGCTTTCCCTTGTTTTTTCCTGAAACACCAAAGTCTGAGATGACTGACTATACAGAGAACTGCAAATGGCGTTAGACAAAATGCTGTGGTTATTAAAACAAGAAAAAAAAAAAAAAGCTACCTACACACAACTGGCTGGATGAGAGTTTCCAAAGGCAGGACCTAAAACTTCCAAAATTACCTTATAAGTTTGATTCACTAGAAAACTGTGGTTCCAGAAAACATCAACTGCTTCACAGATCCATAACAAAAGTTCACAGAACACCAAATTTAATCTGGTTCTTATCAGGAGTTAGATATGTATTTCTTTTTATTTATGAAAGTGGTAAAATGAAAGCTGTGGAATTGCAGAGCACGCTATAACTAGAGGAGGAGATAAAAACACCCAGACCACCCACCATTTTACCTGGGGACTGGCATCCCGAGTGCTCTCATCTAGAAAAGAAAGTTGTGTTCAAGACTTTGATGGCTTCATTACCTGGATGTATTTCAGGGCTTTTTTTACACTCTCCTCTGCAGATGAATGACTTAACAATTCTAGTTTTAACCCGGGGTGCTATTTCCATTGTATCTGGGTGACACAGCAGGGCAAGTGATTTCTGTAAAAGTTGAAGACCAGGCTTACTAAGATACATACATACATTCTTGCAACACAAATACTCAAAAGTTTCTTAAAGTAAGGGTGAACTCTGTTAAACAAACTTACATGAGTTACTAATGACATAGTTGATACCAGACATGTAAATGAGATTTCTTAGGTATTTGCAGAAAAGCTACTCCGTTAGGCATACAGAACAAAGGGAGTAAGTTTTATCAACTACCTGTCCAGGTAATTGAAGCAGAATCTTAAATCATAACTAATTGCTGAAGGTGTCGCAGCAGGACTACAAAAGAAGCCTACTGTATTTTAGTCCCTGTTATCAGCTAAGCAGCAATTTCTTAAAATTCGTTTTACAAATAACAGTCTTGCCTTGCGCAGTAATGCATGTCCAACTGAACGGGAACATACTTACTTCGTAATCCTTGTGGTCCAGCAGCCAAATCCTTCCATGAGTTTCACAAGGCAAATGTGTTGGCAAAAGACTTGACAATTTTTTCTGTTTTATATGGCCAACAACTGAACACGTCTCTCAGCAAGTAAATTGTCTGATATCAAATATATAATTAAGGCTAGCAAATTTGTAAGACCAGCAACTTATCCCATTACATTTAGAAAGACAGCGTAAATGATTAAATGTGGATCTAAACCAGCAAGCAGATCCACCACTGCTAGTGCCACTTTCTGACCCCTGGTTTTTAGAAGAGCAATTCTGGATATTTCAGCAGCTTAAAAATTAAGTGTCTGCCCCATGACTTCCCTCTTCTCTCTTTTTATTATTCCCTGTGCCCGCACTTCCAACAGAACAAAAGCAAGTAATGTTGGCTGTGCTGGAAAAGCGATGATTTCAGAAAAAATTGTCTACTCTAAGCCACTGTTAGAAATCCTTTTGCTCTGAAGCAGCAGGGTTCAGTGCCTTATTCTGGTAAGAAGCCATTTGTTACAGGTACGGGTGCCCTAAAAATTAAAAAGTGTGTTTAAATTTTGATGAAAAAAACTAGCGGGGCTTTGTACCTTTAACATTTCTTAATAAATCCATTCTCTCATAGGAGAAAGGATCTTGCAACAGAGCACTGAAAAAACAATCATACAAATTCCACAGTACAAAAAAAATTAAAACGATCCTTCTGTCTATGATTGAATTCTAAATTAAATGTTTTCACTAGCTTTGTGTTTGAGGAGTAAAATAAAATCAGTTCTTAAGCAAATAGGTGACAAATGTTTAAGAATGTATGTGTGCATATCCTGAGGGTGTAATAAAAGTAACCAGGAAGGATACAATCGCATGTTTGTAGGTTTCCTCAATGTTTTCTAGTAAATAGAGATCCAGCAGTGCCTGAAAGGAAAAATTAAATGTTCTTTAAACACTCCCGTCATTCATAAATCATAGGCTTTTGGATTGGGAAGGGGGAGGGTGGTGTTTCCAGTGAACACGGCACTCACATGTAAACTGGGAGGGGGATATTTCCCAGTTTCTCCTTCCTCTCTCTGCCACAGCTTCGCAACTTGATCTCCTAAGTGTGAAACTATGCCGTCAATCATCAGACAGTCTGAATCCCATTTTCCTCTGGAAAAAAAGGTAGCAAGGATTTGGACAGAGGAAGACACTAATGCCAGCCCTGCAGAGCAACAGATTTCCTCCAGTCCAAACAAAACCAGAAAGCTCCCATGAGTCAAAGAAAGTAACAAACACACAAAGGCAGGATTCTGACTTGAAATGCACGTGAAGGGAACACACCAGCCTGTATCTAAGTTACTAGAAAAGTGAGCTCAGTAAGACAAGCATTTAAGCCAATCTCTAATACACTGCGGCTTCCACCAAAAGTCATCTTGCTGCAAATACAAATGTCGACATAAAAGCCATTCCCTTCCACATCTGGATCTGCAGTGGAAGCATGCCAGAGCTGTAGGCTTACCTTGATAAATGCTTCAGCTTCTGTCGCCGACCAGCGTAGCAGGTCTGAAGCAGAGGTTAGTTGTAGAAAGGTGTCAAGGGGATTGAGACATGGACTTCAGTCTGATGGCTCAAAGACCCTTTATTGTGTTAGCTGTTTCTTGATATACCCTTTTGGGTTACACAACAAGCTGCGCATAAGCTGTCCAGGCGCCTATCTACAGTTTATTATTGGTTAAAGGTGCTTGTCCATGCGCCTATTACTAACATATTATTGGCTAAACAACTGTGCATGCTAATAAACAAGTTACACTAAAATTAACCATGTTGATGTTTTTCTTCTTTTGCTTTTCTCTCAGTTGCTTCTTCTTCCCATCTAGCTAGGTCTTGGTTTTCTCTCCGTTGCTTCTTTTTCCCACTGAGCTAGCTCTCTGTTTCAAGGTCTTGTCAGAGTTGCTCGATGTCAACAAGGCCCACAGCATCAAGTCCTTCTTCCCTATAAAATGTCTCCACAATTCCCCCTTTTGGTATTTCAACTAAAGCATTTAGGCGGAACATGCGATCGACTTGACATTGTACACACTGTAACACTCGGGGGATAATTGTTAAAACAATTAACACCATTAAAAATGACATTCCTCCTTTGACCAATATTTCTCATACCCATTCTGTTATCCCAAATCCTGCTAGCTAGCTAGCTAAAAATCCTTGTCCATGTGTCAATTGTTTTGTCATACCTTGTAATTTCTTTATGGCTTTATGTATTGACTGAGAATGGTCTGACAAATTCATACAACACATTCCTTCTAACTCTCCACATCCGTGGCCTTGTGCTAATAATAAAAAATCTATTGCTGCTCAATTTTGAAGCGTAGCTTGTAGATTCTTACAGAATCTACATCTACTGTAAGTGCTGTCAATGCTTTTGAAGTTAAATTCGCCTGTTATGCAAACCAACAACTCAATCTATCTAATGTACTCAATGCTTTGGCTATTCCTACTCGTGGTGCAAAAAGAGCAGCTAAAATTCGGGAAGTACGATCCAAATTCTGCACCTGACTATTACAATCTACATTATAAGTGACACTATGTCTAGGTCAATTTTTGTTTCTTTTGTGCTGCTGCAGTAGTTGTTTCATAGACGGCATAAACATGGTTACCCGCCCTAGAATACAGGGTTCCCCTCTAGATCTTGAGGGGATTCCTCACCAAGCTTGATCGCCACATATCAGGAAAATACCAGGTGGTAATTTCTTCCGACTATAAGCTGTATTAATTTCTATGGTTTCTTTTCCTCCTTCACACCACCATGATACATTATACCACCTACTTTCGGGATAAACAAATCGGTAGCTAGAAGATCCTACCCAGCTTCCTGGGTCTTCCTGTCCATACCAAAATACGCAGCTCCCATTTTTCAGTGATCCTGACAGTCCTAACTTTTGAGGCTCCAAACCAGTGTACTTTAAACTTAGTATCAAGTTTTTGACATCTGTGGCATTACGTACTGTGAGGGTAGAATTATTGTTTATGAAAGGCTTAAAACTCACATAATCTCTTTGTGTTAATGGTAATCTTATCAAACACATTCTAAATGGATCTCCTGGAGTGGCTAAAGAGAGACAAAATGAGTCTTGACCTGTCACATTTGCAAATGTTATCCACACATTCTTTCGAGTATTGATTGCCCAGGGACCTTCATCAACTGTCACCATTGGATTAAGAGCACCCATAATGTTAACATCCTCCTCGTTCTTGTTGGCTGTTTTTGTGGTTGGGGCTTAACAGTCGTCACACAGCAACACGGGCTTAACCCACCTCGCTGGTGCCCAAACCGGTCCCATATCTGTCGAAACAAATGTATAACCTCGCCTCCATGCTAATAGCTTCTACGGACCTGTCTATTGCCCTTCTCTGTTTTTCAACAGCGCTTTCACATTTTCTTGTACTTGCTCTATTTTTGATGGCATGGTTTGCATATGCTTCAATATCGGCACAATTTGATCATCTCCTGCTAATTACAAAAAATTCATCACATTGCACCTTCATCAGCCTGTTTGGCGGTGTCTCTCCTGATTCCCTCCTTTTTTTTTTGTTTTGCTAACAACGCTTTTACCACTTGATGGGTACGTTCAATAATGGCTTGGCCAGCGGGGGAATGCAGGATTCCCGTTTTATGTGATACACCCCACTTTCTTAAAAAGGCCTGCGTACTTTGTGAAACATATGCTGGTCCATTATCCATCTTGATTAACTGCAGAATTCCTAAAGTGGCAAAAGCTTGCCTAAAGAGTGTCTGTACATGGTGTGATGTTTCCCCTGATAGCGCCATCAATACAACTGCCATTGAGTATGCGTCCATAGAAACATGTACATATTCCAATCTTCCAAACTCTGCAATGTGAGTCATATCAGTTTTTCACAACTGCAATGACTTTAATCCTTGTGGGACCACCACAAACAACGGACCTTTGGTAACTTGTTGACAATCCGAACAGGCTTGCACAATTGCTTTTGTCTCTGCGATAGGTAAATTGAACTGTCTCCTTAATACATTTGCTGACTGATGAAAAAAATCATGAGAAATTCGTGCCTGCTGCCACAAATCAGGCTTTGATTGCTATGCTAAAAAAACCAGGTTGCATTAACTTGTCCGCTCTAGCATTTCCTTCTGCTCAAATCCCTGGCAAACTGGTGTGACTCCTATGATGATGTACATAATACATTGCCCTTCCCTGGTTCAACAACTGTAGCAGTTGTTTTAATAACTCAAATAACTGCTGATTTGAAACCTCTTTCAGAACTGATCTTCCCATTCTTTGCACAATTCCTGCAACATTGATTGAATCAGTGATAACGTTCAAAGGTTGGCCAGGCCATTTATTAAAAGCCTTGACCACCGCCTTTGACTCTACAATTTGTGGAGATGCCTGTATTAAAAAAGTTACATTTCTCCAGTCTTTCCCCACCATCCATAAAATTACTGCTTTTCCCCTTCTTCCACTTTCGTCTGTAAAAACAGTCTGGGCTTAATTTTGTTTTCTCTTCAATAACTTGATTCTCTAAAAAAGTTATGAACTTACTGCTGGGATAATGTGTCTTTAATTGTCCTGTATAATTTTCAATGCCACTTGCAATGCTAAACTATTTTGTGAACACCACTGTAAGGATTCTTCCTTCATGGGAATTATAAAATGCTGTCTGGCTCATACCCTCTCAACTCCAGAAATTCTTTCTCTACCTCTAATTATCAGCATGGCAAAAGCTTCAGGTCTGGTCACTATTGTTTTGTTCATTTGATGTTTAAGAAACAACCATTTTATAATTCCCAATTTATCATTTTCCGCTCTATCCTCCAGCCATTGCATTATAATTCCTACAGGCTGAACTTCATTGTTAATTAACAGTAAATGCACAGGCTGTTCAAACACCACTCGATGTGCTTGTCATTGGTCAACGGCCTTCTCAATTTGCTCTAATGCCCGTTCTGCCCTTTTTGTCAATTTTCATGGGGTGTTCACATCTGTATCGCCCTTCTATAAATTAAATAAAGGTTTTAACGTCCAATTGTCTATTTGCAGTAATGATTGCACCCTGTTGATATTTCCCAACATCTTTTGCACATTGTTTAGTGTTTTGTTGTCAACCCATGCTGTCAGCTTTTGTGGAACAACAGTTTAGTCAAATATTTTCCAACCCAAATACTTACATGGTGGTTGGACCTGCACCTTCTCTGGGGCTATGAATAACCCTAATTGTTGTAAATCATTTACAAGCTCTATTTGACATTGTTCAAGCTGATCCTGTCCCACTATCAAAACGTCATCCATATAATGAAAGACTATCAAATGTGGATGTTGTTGTTGAAAAGGTTCCAGTGCCTTGGCCACATATTGTTGACAAATTCTTGGTGAGTTCTTCATGCCTTGTGGCAATAGTACCCATAGATATCTTTTCATAGGTGCTTGCTTATTTACTTCTGGCACTGAAAAGGCAAACTTGTCAGTGTCCTCTGGAAAAATAGATGTAGTAAAAAACGAATCTTATGAGATCTATGATCAAAATGTTCCAATGTCTCAGAATCATTGTCGGTGATGGTAATCCTGGCTGTAGTGCTCCCATATCTTTCATTACTTCATTGATCTTTCATAAGTCGTGTAATAGTCTTCACTTCCTTTATTTCTTCAGTATCACAAACACTGGTGTATTCCACGGACTGACAGATTCTTTAACATGTCCAAGTTCCAATTGCTCTAAAATTAACTGTTGTAAAATTGCGACCTTTTCTTCTGATAGTGTCCACTGATCTACCCAAACTGGTTTATCCGTTTTCCACTTCAGCTTGAGTGTTGGTTGCTGACCAGTGGTCATTATTGAAAAGGAGCCTTTGCTGGCGTACTGATGACACATTTCAATTGTGATAACAGATCCCTCCCCATGAGGTTCATGGGGGTTGCTACCACATAAGGTCTGGTGAAACAACACCCACCATCAGGCAACACAAAAGTCACAGTCTTTTGGCTCATCCTTGTTTCACCTGTAAAGCCTCCAACTCCTATCAGTGTTCCATCTGATGCCGATAGAGGCCAATCAGAAGGCTAATGTGATTTTGTTATCACCGTGACATCAACTCCAGTGTCAACCAACATCTCTATTTCTTTCCCATCTCCTTTTTCAGTCATGGTTATCAGATCTCGCAAGACCATTCGCACCAAAATTTTTGGTTTCTAGTTTTGAATTCTCGTTGCCCATAATAACTGTTTTTCCTGAGCCATCAGTAAATATTGTAGGGCCGTCAATCAGTTGCTCTCTACATGAAGGCTTCTGTTCTATTTGTAATGTTTGTAAAGAGAAAAACAATTTATGACTTGGTAAATGGATATCAGTAATTCCTGGATAATCTGCTAGAGCTACTTGTTAATTCAAAATATTTGCCGTGCAACACTTAGCATATTCTTTTGTTATTGGGATATAAATGATTGTCGAGTCTTGGCCTAATAACTGAATGCTTCTTTTTCTTCCCTTGGTGATTATCATTGTAATAATTTCAAATCTAGTGACTATGTTTGTTTGTTTGTTTGTTTTTAAGGTTGATGTGGTAAAATATCCACTCAATAATTCGTAATGAATCTCTTGAATTTTCTGCTATTCATTGTCTTAATATCCCTAATGGTTGTCTGCACTAGGGCCCAGCAGTTGCTGATCTGATAAGGGACCCTGGAATGCAGAGTGTTCTCACAAAAACACCGTTAACTCCTCTGGACTTCGGCAATGCGAAAAAGAACACATTCAGGGAAAGTGTTAGGAGAAGTGGGGGCACTCACACACACACACACACACACAGAGCTGCAAGGCTGGGCTTTATCTGTTTTGGGTTTTTTTCTTTTTTTTTCTTTCTTTTTTTTTTTCCTGCTGGATATTCTAAATATTTTCGCTCTGAAGCCTTTCATTCCAAAGATCCCCAGGTAAATCTACCTGTTTGCTGGCTTAGTGGAGATTTGAGATTGAAAGGTCCCAGAGATGTATTTCTAAGATTAGTCAAAACCAATTTGTAAGTCTTACAAATGTTTGAAGTGCTTCAAACACACACACACAACCACTCATTTCAGAGCTAGCTCAAGGCATCCATATAATGTTGATTATGACTAGTCGATAATAACAGAACAAGTATTTCAGTTCCAGTAAAACACTGCTCTTTGTTGCTTTGTGAGTGTCGTACTTTGCAGGTTTACGATTTTTGTAGTTTCTGCGTTCATAGAATCATGGACTGGTCAATTTCCTGCATGGGATACAATTGCTGGAAAACAAATCAGCTGAGTAATTCTAGTGCCCTTTGATAGAAAGCCAGGAGGCATAGACATCCAAGCTATTACTTGCATTGCTGTCGTAAAGTTGGCATCAGTCAATTCTGGTAAAACAAGCAATCTTTGTAGCACGTTATCATGCAATTAACAGTGTACTAAGTCAGTTTTCTGCATTCTCTAAGGCTAATTGTTTAAGCAAAACTTCTCTAATGGTGATATTGCCTGCTTGCTTATTTAAGGCCTCTTGTAGTTTGTCTAGAAAAGTCATGTAATAAATGCCATTTTCCAGATTTCCTTTTTATCACAAATACAGGTGTGTTCCAAGGACTATTAATTGGAACTATGTGCCCTTGATCTATTTGCTCCTCCACTAAATTTTGCAATGCACCCAAGTTTTCACTCGTTCATGGTTCCAATGCCTATTCCCATTGCACTTAACACATCTCTCTCCCTAAGATTAGTGGAACGTGCACAACAAAGGGTTGTACTACAGCCATTTTAATATGTTCTGGCTTTCCCCCCTCGCCTTCTTTTTTAAAAAATAAAACTTAATATGCACTTCAACATAAGATGTGGAGTTTGTAGGGACTAAACCAAATGTATTTCAGGGATTCTTGTGGACACAAAACCTCATGAGCCATGCTCTAGAGAGTCAACTTGGAACACAGCTGCTTTGAACAAAATTAATTTTTCTATCCGGCTATCCTTTGGTATTAATGCTAGTGGAGATGTTGTCCATAACACTAGTGGAGATGGCATCCATACCCTTGCTTGAATTATTCCAGTAAAGCCTGGATCTATGACCTCAGGTAAAACAAAGATTCCCAACTGAATTATTGATAATCACTCTAATTACAAGTAAAGCCACCCCCCAGTGGTCCTTTTACATTCCGTGGTATTGTGTGAAGTGTGGACGATTGCAGCACTACTGCAATGGTGATAGTCATGTCTGTCTCGGTGCTGCCTCTGGCTCTTGCTCTGAGGTGAGAGCTGCTGCTTGCCGTGGAGGCATCTGTGTCGGTATGTGCCTCCGAACCATGTTTTGCTCCTGGTTTTCCAACAATACTGTCCTGTTCTTATTCCATTTTGATCTACACCAACTGGCAAAATGTTTACCTAGCCATGGATCAAAGGGATTATCAGCTGTTGCAGATGGCCCTGCACCAGCCTCCGAATACTGAATATTACTGTCCTCTTGCTTTTTTCATGGTTCCGCTAAATCTTTGCGCAGTCTTGAGTATTTTGGCAATTCGATCATTAATCTCCAGTTAGATAACAGGCTTACCGCCCCAGGGTTGTCCCTGGTAGCCGCATCCCATAATTTAAATCCCGTGGCATCCCAGATGTTTATATAATATGCAGGAGTCAAACCTAAACCTGGATCCCAACCCTGTATCCATTTTAATAAAGTCCTGAGTTGTCGCTCAGCATAGTTAACGTCCTGTTTCTTTACTCTTGATTTTAAGATATCTAGTGTAGTCTGCTCTTCTGCAGACATTGAAGGCTCCATTATTCCCAAGCTCCCAGGTGCTCACCATTTTCAAGGATTTTACTTGTCCAGACTGCTTCAGTGCTCCACACTGGCCAAATTTTTTCCAACTGGGTGTCGCTACAGACGCTTCTCTCCAGCAGTTCTGACCCTGAATGTCAGGGTTTAACCTGAGAGGTGTGGGTCCCTCTCAAGTTGGGCGCCATTTGTAGCAGTTAAGGCATGGATCCCATCAATGGGGACGACAATCGAGATCAACTTTATTTAGAGAATGTAAACTTTATATAGTGCCTCTGTATCCAGTAACAGCTATACCAGTATATTTCTACCTAGAATCATAGAATCATAGAATAACCAGGTTGGAAGAGACCCACCGGATCATCGAGTCCAACCATTCCTATCAAACACTAAACCATGTCCCTTAGCACCTCGTCCACCCGTGCCTTAAACACCTCCAGGGAAGGTGACTCAACCACCTCCCTGGGCAGCCTGTTCCAGTACCCAATGACCCTTTCTGTGAAAAATTTTTTCCTAATGTCCAGCCTAAACCTCCCCTGGCAGAGCTTGAGGCCATTCCCTCTTGTCCTGTCCCCTGTCACTTGGGAGAAGAGGCCAGCACCCTCCTCTCTACAACCTCCTTTCAGGTAGTTGGAGAGAGCAATGAGGTCTCCCCTCAGCCTCCTCTTCTCCAGGCTAAACAACCCCAGCTCTCTCAGCCGTTCCTCATAAGACCTGCAAGAGAATCCCACAGGTCAGCAACAGTGTGCAACCCCCTGTTTTCCACAGATGTGCCCCTTATCTTCATGTTTTCTGCCTAGTGCATTCCTTTCCTATTAACCCATGGTTCTTAAAAAAGATTCCAAGGTCTCAACAAGCTACAAGCAAGAGAACATCAGTCGTTTGTTCTGTGCCTCCTGCTAATATCACAGGTACACCAAGGCATCAGCCACTCGCCCCAGCACACACGTAATACTGGAACCCTGAAGTGACTCAAGGGGACACTGGGGGGACCCCAGGGTGACCCAAGGGGATGCTGGGGGACATTGGGGATCTTGAGGGGACGCTAGGGTGCCCCCTGTGACCACTGGGAGGACACCAGGAGCCATGGGGAACCCTGAGGTGATTCAAGGGGATGGGAGCCTTGGGGGGACTCCAGGGTGGCCCAAGGGGACATTAGGGACCATGGGGGGACATTGGGAGTCACCCAGAATAAATCAGGAGGACATTGGGGTCTACAGAGGGGTACCCAAGGAGTGGCCATGGGGGACACTGGGGTCTGTGGGGAGCCCTGAGGTGACCCAAAGGGATGTTGGGGACCACGGGGAAACATTGGGGGTCCCCCAAGCTGTGTGTCCTCCCCGACCCCTCGTCCTTCCCCCCCAGGCACTGCAACATGGTCCTGGAGAACGTCAAGGAGATGTGGACGTAGGTGCCCAAGAGTGGGAAGGGGAAGAAGAAATCAAAGCCTGTGAACGAGGAACGTTACATCTCCAAGATGTTCTTGTGTGGAGACTCTGTCATTGTCGTCCTCCACAACCCACTCATCGTGGGAAAATAGGATTGGGGGGGGGCGCAAACCACTCCCCTCTTCCCAAAACCCCTACGCTGGGGCCACACGGAGCCTCCGTTCACTGCACCCCGGCACAGGGAGCTCGCTCTGTCCCCACCTCATTGGGAGGTTTGGGGGGGCTTCTTGCTTGGGAGAGGGAGGTTCTGAGATGTCTGGCCCCCCCCAGGCTCTGTGTCCCTCCACCCCCCAGGCAATAAAGCTGGTTCCTTTCTGCCTCGGGTTGTGGTTTGTGGGCCAATAAATGCTCCCCGCCCAGATCAATAAATGCCATCTGAGACCTATAAATGCTGCCTTTTGATCAATAAATGCCCTCTGGGATCAATAAATGCCCATTTGGATCAATACATTGTGCCCACAATCAGTGAATTCCCCCATTGGATCAATAAATGAGCCCCTCAGATCCAAGAGTCATGGGCAATGGAGCTAACTCCAGCTGGAGGTCGGTCACCAGTGGTGTCCGCAGGGCTCAGTGGTGGCTCCAGCCCAGTTCAATGTCTTCATCGATGACCTGGATGAAGACATTGAAGGGACCCTTGGCAAGTTTGCAGATGACACTAAGTTGGGTGGAAGCGTGGATCTGCTGGAGGGTAGGGAGGCTCCAAAGGGATCTGAACAGGCTGGACCGCTGGGCTGAGACCAATGGCATGAGGTTCATCAAGGACAAATGCCGGGTCATGCATTTGGGGACCAACAATCCTGAGCAGCTCCAGACTAGGAGAAGTCTGGCTAGAAAGCTGCCTGGAGGAGAAGAACCTGGGGGTGTTGGTTGAACATGAGCCAGCAGTGGCCCAGGTGGCCAAGAAGGCCAGTGGCATCTTGGCTTGGATCAGAAATGGCATGACCAGCAGGTCCAGGGAGGTTATTCTCCCATGGACTCTGGATGCGCTTCTCACATTCTGTGTTTAGTTCTGGGCCCCTCACCACAAGAAGGATGTTGATGCTCTGGAGCGAGACCAGAGAAGAGCAATGAAGCTGGTGAAGGGGCTGGAGAACAAGAGGAGCAGCTGAGAGAGCTGGAGTTGTTTAGCCTGGCGAAGAGGAGGCTGAGGGGAGACCTCATTGCTCTCTACAACTACCTGAAAGGAGGTTGTGGAGAGGAGGGTGCTGGCCTCTTCTCCCAAGTGAGAGGGGACAGGACAAGAAGGAACGACCTCAAGCTCTACCAGGGGAAGTTCAGGCTCGACATCAGGAAAAAATATTTCACAAAACGGGTCATTGGGCACTGGAACAGGGAGGTGGCTGAGTCACCATCCTTGGAGGGGTTTAAAGCATGGGTGGATGAGGTGCTGAGGGACATGGTTTAGTGATTGATGGGAATGTTTGGACTCGATGATCCTGTGGGTCTTTTCCAACCTAGTGATTCTGTGAATAAATGCCACTACCCCCATCGATAACCCTGGAAAAGCGGAGGTGGGGGGGTGGAGGAGCGCTGGCCACACCCCTGTCCTTTGAGGCTCCCCCCAGCCCCTGCCCAGGTTGTGGGACTATCACAGTGGGATCCCCCATTACCCTCGAGAGGTGAGGAAGGCGCAGCCCCCAAGCTCTCAGTGTCCTTCAGGACAGTCATGGGAGAGACATCATAGCTCACAGCTCCCGGCAGACCTCACGTCTTACCCCGTGGTGCCGAGGTGTTTGCCGAAGCTTCTTCATTCTCGTTGCTTATGCTTTTACCTCCATCCACAACGATGACAGAGAGAACTCCTTTCAGACCTAAGCTGTCCTGGCATGAGAATGACTCTCCCCAGAGGAGGAAATCTGCCCCACAGCCCAATGAGGAGACTGAGGTCTTGCCGCTGGAGATCAGTGAGTGAAGAGTCCTGGTGGGCTGGGCAGGGCTGGACACCAGGGTCAGGGAGGTGGTTCTGTTCCTCTGTTCTGGTGAGATCTCATCTGGAGTCCTATGTCCAGCTCTGGAGGTCTCAGCATAGGAAGGACACAGATCTGTGAGACCAAGTCCAAAGGAGGCCATGAAGATAATCTGGGGGCTGGAGAACCTCCTGTGTGAGGACAGGCTATGAGAATTGGCCTTGTCCATCCTGAAGAAGAGAAGCTTCCAATATGGAAAGGGGCTCCAGGAAAGCTGGGGAGGGACTATTGATGTGGGGGTTCAGGGACAGGAGGAGGTGGAATGGTTTGGAGTTGAAAGAGGAGAGACTGAGATGAGATCTTGTGGATAAATGTTCTCGTGTGAGGTTGGTGAGGACCTGGCCCAGGCTGCCTGGAGATGTTGTTGCTGCCCCATCCCTGAGGGTGTTCAAGGCCAGGTTGGATGGGACATGGTGCAACCTGATCCACTGGGAGGTGTCCCTTCCCATGGTGGGGGATTGGAACCCAAACTGTTCCATCATTCCATGATTTTGGGGTTGTCCTATGCAGGGACAGGACTCCACAATCCTTGTGGGTCTCTTCCAACTCCTCCCAAGGATGGAGCAAGCAGAGGGGACCCGGCTCCTGCTCTGGGTTCTCCTCTGCCCTCAACCCGGTGTCACAAGGGCTTTTCCAGATGTGTCCTCTCCAGCACAGCAGCTCAACTGCACGTGGAGCTTATGCTGACTGGGGAGCAGGACCCGACCAGGCAGCCAGTTTTGTCCCCAGCAGAGTCTCCTTCTCCTTCCACCACACCCTCTCACAGCCCTCCCTGCTCTCCTCCTCTCTTAGAAGTCGGCTGGTTGCCCATCTATGCAAAGGTGAAGGAAACAGGGGACTTCATCTGTGCCTTCATCAAATGCACAGAGGAGGCAACCCTGCCCCTCACTGCCTGGGCAGAGTTGCTTCTCCCAGGTCTCCATCTCACTGCTCCGGTCCTGCTGGCTATGGGTGTCCCACTCTCACGCTCCCTATTTGGTCTTCGCTCCAGGAAAACAGTGAGAAGCTGAAGTTCCTTGACTACATTGGTTCCCTGTGCCAGGCCGCCAAGAAGTACTGCTTGTCAAGAGGCCTGGACCTGTTCTGCTGCAGCTACAATGTGGTGGAGAAGGTCAAAGTGAGAGGTCAACCAGGAGCTCAGAGGAAGACGGCAACACTTGGGCAGGGCGAAGGAAAATGACCTCAATGTGCAGCAGGGGAGGTTTAGTTTGGATATTGGAATGATGTTGTTATGCAAGGAGTGGAGAAGCATTGGAAGAGGTTTCCCAGGGAAGTGATGGAGTCTCCGTCCATGGAGGGGTTCAAAACATGTGGAGATACAACGCTTCAAGAGGTAATTTCATAGGCACGGTGGGGTTGGACTGATATTTGGGCTGGATGAGCTTAGAGGTCTTTTCCACCCCTAATGATTGTATGATGCTATGAGGGTCTGGAGGCTCTGGGTGGTGAGGATCTGGTGTCCCTGAGTGGTGAGTATCTTGTGTCCCTGGGTGGCAAGGGTCTAGTAGCCCTGGATGCTGCTTGTTGCCAGGTCTCATATCAATTGGGCTTTGCAGGAGCTGATGAAAGAGAAACGTGCTGACGAACATCTCCAGATGGAGCTGTGGCAGAAAGCCATGTGTGCCATCACTGAACTGAATTACCTCAACATCCCTCATGGTCACATCTGGGGTCGACGTCTATACGTACAAGGCCTCCAGGCACCGCTCCCAGCACCAGTGCCTGACTGGTTCCCCTGTCTCTCTCCGCAGCTCCTGGCAGAGAGTGCTTTAGGGCATGGAGACACTCCTGCTCCAAACCTGCCTGACAACAGTCTTGTCCATCTCTCTGAAAGTCAAGAACTTCTTAGAGATGGAATCCATCCATGACCACTACCTCTCGGTAAGTGCTGAATGAGCTACAGGAGCCCCCATGCCCTCTGAGCTGCTCCCTGGCTGTGATACCACCAGAGGGCCAAGGCAGGGACTCATCTTTGCTTGCCCACTCTCGTGCCTTCATCCTCTTCTCATGTTCTGGTCACCTCCACAGGATGCTCTGCACTTTGGGATGTGTGGCAGTCCTGCCCCGGCACTGGGAGATGGGATCCTGGTGCTGAGGGGGACAGCAGGAAATCCTATCACAACTCTTTATCTTCTTTGCAGACCCTGGAAGCCCTGGATGTGATGATGGAGAAGTTGGTGGGCATCATTCCGGTCACTAGACTCAATCAGGAGCTGACAAACATTTTCCAGGTCCGCAACAAGCTGGGTTCTGAGGGGCTGCTCCTCGCCCTGGGAGAAGGGGGTGTCCACTCTGAAGTCGATGGTCCCCACCTCAGTTCCGGGTGGAGAGAGCGCTGCCAGGAGGGTGCCCAGCTCCTCAGGGAACCAGGGGCTGCCCACCAGGCTCTTCAGGAGCACAGGAAGGTGGCACCTGCCTTAGTGCCTGGCCACAAGTTTCGCCCACAGGGTCTGTCTCACCACCCAGGGCCACCAGACCCTCATAGCAGCATACAATCGTTAAGGTTGGAGAAGACCTCTACACTCATCCCATCCAACCATCAGCCCAAGTTTGCAAGGTCTCCCTAGGACAGGGCCCCCACTGGAGCCTTTGTTGGAGAGCAGAAGAAGCCTTCGTGGCCTGGGTGAGTCCAGCGCAAGAGCTAAGCAGCGTTGCTTCTGGTGGAGGAGGACTCTGCTTCCAGGGCTCACCAGGACCTTCTCTCTTCCCAGACCCTTCTGAACTTCACCAGCTCTGAGGGATCAACTGTGCGCAAGAGCGTCCTGGGCAGGATTGGGAAGCTGATTCGTCTGCTGACCAACCCCACGCTGCAGGTGAGGAGCGAGGAATCCTCCAGCCAGGCCATGTCCCCTCCCTTTCCACTAGAGTGGCTAAAGGTCTCCCTGCATAGAGCTCCTGCCCTGTTGGCTGCTCTGAGAGCCAGAGCATCGCCCGGCAAAGCCTTGATTCTCCAGGGGTGCAGCCCTCAACCCTCCTGCTCTTCTGCCTCCTTCATGCAGGTCCCAAATGAAGAGTGAAGATCCACAGACAGCCCTGTCTGCTTTGAAGGGCTGCAGATCCCCATCCTGGGCCAGCTACTTGGTCATCTCTTTGTTTCCCCCGGTTCTGTGAAAAAGAAAGAAAATCCAGCTTTGGAAGCACTTTCTTGTCTGTTCAACTTCATCCACAAGCACGAAAGTAAGAGACATTGTTGCGGGTTCATCCCTCTACACCAACATCTCCTCATAGCTCTGTTTCTCTTTAAGCATCATTAGACGTTAAGGATGGTGACGATAGGGTTGACCTTGCTGGCCAAGCTGCTTTGTCCAACTGATCCTTCTGCCCCTTCCCTGCTTCTTCAGGCAGGTCAATGGCAAACAATGAAGGACAACAGATCCACAAGGATCTTGAGGACACCTCTGTGATGGATTTGCTGGAAGTGCTACTGGGACCCTGGAGTGCAGCCTTGCTTGGGGACAGCAGGAACCTTCTCAGCAAGGACAGCGAGGCCATGCCAGCCCCACTGAGTCTTAATGCCTTTGCTCCTCCCAAGTCCCCTGTCAATGCCTCAGACAGAAGTCCCTGCAACAGAGAAGCTCCTTACCATGGGCACATCTTTGGAGTCAGGTGGTGGGGTGATGGCCCCAGGTGCCATCCCTGCCATGGTGGCAACCTGGGGAGCTTTCCAGGCATGGAGCTTTCCCCAACAAAGAAATTCACTAATTCACACAGGCAAGAAGAATGAAGATCCTCCTGACAGCAACGCAGATGTTGTTACGAAGGCACTGGTGACCCTGCAAAACATTCGAAAAGCCCCCAGACCCTTCTGGAGCCTCCCAGGGCCCTTCTAAAGACCCCAGACCCTTCTAGAGCCCCCCCAGGGCCATTTTGAGGGCCCCCAGACCCTTCTAGAACAACCTGGGATTCTTCTAAAGGCCCCCAGACCCTTCTAGAGCCCCCCAGGTCTGTTCTAAAAAATCCTAGGTCCTTCTAGATCCCCTCAAGGCCCTTCTAAAGGCCCCCAGACCCTTCTAGACCCCCCCAAGGCCTGTTTAAAGGCACCCAGACACTTCCAGAACGCCAAAGGGCCCTTCAAAAAGCCCCCAGACCCTTCTAGAGCCCCCCAGGACCCTTCTAAAGCCTCCCATACCCTACTAGAGCCCCTCAAGTCCTTTCTAAAGGACCACAAACCATTCTAGAGCCCCCTAAGTCCCTTCTAAAGCCCCCAAGACCCTTCAAGATGCCCCCAGGGTGGTTCTAAGGGACCTCAGACCCTTCTAGAGACTCCCAGGGCCCTTCTAAAGGCCCCCAGACCCTTTTAGAACCCCTCCACACCCTTCTAAGGGCCCCGAGACTCTTCTAGAGCCCCCCAGGGCCCTTCTAATGCCTCCCGTACACTTCTAGAGCCTCTCAAGTCCTTTCTAAAGGCCCCCAAACCATTCTAGAGCCTCCTAAGTCCCTTCTAAAGCCCCCCAGGCCTTTCAAGATGCCCCCAGGGCAGTTCTAAATGCCCTCAGACCATTCTAGAGCATGCCAGGGCCCTTCTAAAGGCACCTAGACCCTTTTAGAGTCCTTCAAGAGTCTTCTAAAGGACCCGAAACCCTGCTAGAGCACCCCAGGGCCTTCTAAAGGCCCCCAGACCTTTCCAGAGTTCCTCAGGGCCCTTCTAAAAGCCCCCAGACCCTTCCAGAGTCCCCCATGTCCCTTCTAAAGCCTGCCATATCCTTCTAGAGCCACTCAAGGCCTTTCTAAAGGCCCCCAAAGCATTCTAGAGCCAACTAAGCCCCTTCCAAAGCCCTCCAGACCCTTCTAGATGCCCCCAGGGACCTTCTAAAGTTCCTGAGACACTTCTAGAGCCACTGATGGCTGTTCTACAGGTACCCAGACCTTTCTAGAACCCTCCAGGGCCCTTCTAAATAACCCCAGACCCTTCTAGAGCCACCCAAGGCCCATTTAAAGCCCTCCAGACCCTTCCAGAACCCCCACAGGCCCCTCTAAAAGCTCCTACACCCTTCCAGAGCCCCTCAGGTCCTTTCTAAATGCCCCCAGACCATTCCAGAGCCATCCAGGGCACTTCAAAAAGTTCCCAGACCATTCTAGAGAAACCCAGGAGCCTTCAAAAGACCACCAGACCCTTTTAGAGCCACTCAGGGCCCTTCTAAAGGCCTCCAGACTTTCCTAGAGCCCCCCAGGGCCCTTCTAAATGACCCCAGACCTTTCTAGAGCCCTCCTAGGCCCTTCTAAAGGCCCCAAGACCATTCCTGAGCCCTCCAGGGCCCTTGTAAAGGCCCCCAGACCCTTCCAGAGCACCCCAGGGCCCTTCTAAAGGACCCCAGACCCTTCTAGAGCATTCCAAGGCCCTTGTAAAGGACCCCAGACCCATTTAGAGACCCTCAGAATCCTTCTAAAGGCCCCCAGAGCCACTTAGATCCACTCATGACTCTTCTAAAGGCCCCCAGACCCTCTTAGACAACCCCAGGGCCCTTGTAAAGGCCCCCAGACCCTTCTAGAACCCTTCACGACCCTTCTTTAAGGCACCCAGAGCCTTCTAGAGCCTCCCAAGGCCCTTCTAAAGGCCCCCAGACCCTCTTAGAACCCCTCCACATCCTTCTAAAGGCCCCCAGACCCTTCTAGAGCCTTTCAGGGCCTTTCTAAATGACCCAAGACCATTCTAGAGCCCTCCAGGTCGCTTCTAAAGGGCCCTAGGTTCTTCTCGAGCTCCTCATGACTCTTCTAAAGGCCCCCAGACCATTCTAGAGCCCCTCAAGACTCTTCTAAAGACACCAAGACCCTCCTACAGCCCCCCAGGGCCATTCTAAAGGCCCCCAGACCCTCATAGAACCCCTCATGACCCTTCTAAAGGCCCCCAGAGCCTTCTAGAGCCCTCCAGAGCACTTCTAAATACCCCCAGACCATTCTAGAACCCCTCATGACAATTCTAAAAGCCCCCAGACCCTCCTAGACAACCCCAGGGCCCTTTTTTATGATCCCTGACCCTTCTAGAGCCTTCCAAGGCCATTCTAAAGGCCCCAGACCCTTCTGGAGCCCCCCAGGACCCTTCTAAATAATCCTAGACCATTCTAGAGCCCCTCATGACTCTTCTAAAGGACCCCAGACCCTTCTAGAGCCCCCAAGGGCCATTTTGAGGTTCCCTAGACCCTTCTAGAACACCCTGGGATTATTCTAAAGGCACCCAGTCTCTTCTAGAGCCCCCCAGGCACCCAGACAGTGCCAAAGGGCCCTTCGAAAAGCCCCCAGACCCTTCTGGAGCCTCCCAGGGCCCTTCTAAAGGCCCCCAGACCCTTATAGAACACCTCATGACAATTCAAAAGGCCCCCAGACCCTTCCAGAGCCCCCAAGGGCCCTTTTGAGGGTCCCCAGACACTTCTAGAACACACTGGGATTCTTCTAAAGTCACCCAGACCCTTCTAGAGCCCCCCAGGTCTGTTCTAAAACCTCCTAGGCCCTTCTAGATCCCCTCAAGGCCCTTCTAAAGGCCCCCAGACCATTCTAGAGCCCCACAGTGCCCATATAAAGGCCATCAAACCCTTCTAGAGCTACTCATGATTCTTCTAAATGCCCCCAGACCCTTCTAGAGCCCCCCAAAGTCCTTCTAAAGTAACTTAGATCCTTCTAGAGCACCTCATTACTCTTTTAAAAGCCCCCAGACCCTACTAGAGCACCGCAGGGCCCTTCTAAGGCCGCCAGACCATTCTAGAGCCCCTCAGGGGCCTTCTAAATGGTCCTAGACCATTCTAGAGTCCCCCAAAGCTCTTCTAAAGGAACTTAGACCCTTCTAGAGCACCTCATGACTCTTCTAAAAGGCCCCAGACCCTTCTAGAGCCCCCCAAGGCACTTCTAAAGGCATACAGACCCTTCCAGAGCCCCCCAGGTCCCTTCCAAAGCCTCCCATATCCTTCTAGAGCCACTCAAGGCCTTTCTAAAGGCCACCAAAGCATTCTAGAGGCCCTCAGGGCCCTTCTACATGACCCAAGACCCTTCTAGAGACCCAAGGCCCGTTTAAAGGCCCCCAGACTCTTCTAGAGCGCCAAAAAGACCTTTGAAAAGCCCCCAGACCCTTCTGGAGCCTCCCAGGGCCCTTCTAAAGGGCCCCAGACCCTTTTGGAACTCCTCCACATCCTTCTAAAGGCCCCCAGACCCTTCTAGAGCCCCCCAGAACCCTTCTAAAGCCTTCCATACTCTTCTAGAGCCCCTCAAGTCCATTCTAAAGGACCCCAAACCATTCTAGAGCCTCCTAAGTCCCTTCTAAAGCCCCCCAGACCCTTCAAGATGCCCCCAGGGTGGTTCTAAGGGACCTCAGACCATTCTAGAGCACCCCAGGGCCCTTCCAAAGGACCCCAGACCCTTTCAGAGCCCCTCAAGAGTCTTCTAAAGGCTCCAAGACCCTTCTAGAGCACCCCAGGGCCATTCTAAAGGCACCCAGACCTTTCCAGAGCCCCCCAGGGCCCTTCTAAAAGCCTCTAGAAACTTCCAGAGCCACCCCAGCCCTTCTAAAACCAGCAGACCATTCCAGATCCATCCAGGGTGCTTCAAAAAGCTCTCAGACAATTCCAGGGAAACCCAGGGCCCTTCAAAAGGCCCCCAGACCCTTCTAGAGCCCCTCAGGCCATTTTAAAGGCCCCCAGACTCTCCTAGAGCCCCCCAGGGCCCTTCTAAAGGACCCCATGCCCTTCCAGAGCCCCCCTAGGCCTTTCTAAAGGCCCCGAGACCATTCCTGAGTCCTCCAGGGCCCTTGTAAAGGCCCCCAGACCCTTCCAGAGCACCCCAGGGCCCTTCTAAAGGACCCCAGACCCTCCTAAAGCCCCTCAGCGCCCTTCTAAAGGCCCCTAGACCCTTCTAAACCCCACCAGGGCCTTCTAAATGACCCCAGACCCTTCTAGAGCCCCCCAGGGCCCTTCTAAAGGCTCCTAGACCCTTCTAGAGCCCCTCATGACTCTTCTAAAGGCCCCCAAACCATTCTAGAGCCTCTCAGGACCCTTCTAAAGGCCCCCATATCATATTAGAACCTCCCAGGGCCCTTCTATAGGCCCCCAGAGCCTTCCAGAGCCCTCCAGGGGGCTTCTAAAAGCCCCCAGACCCTTCTAGAGCCTACCAGAGCCCTTCTAAATGCAGCCAGACCCTTCAAGAGCCCCTCATGACTCTTCTAAAGGCACCCAGACCCTTCCAGAGCCTTCCAGGTCCATTCCAAAACCTCCCATATCCTTCGAGATCCACTCAAGGCCTTTCTAAATGCCACCAAAGCATTCTAGTGCCCACTAAAGCCCTTCAAAAGCCCCCCAAGACCCTTCTAGAAGACCCCATGGACCTTCTAAAGGTCTCCAGACCCTTCTAGAGCCCCTCATGGCCCTTCTAAAGGTCCCCAGACCCTTCTAGAGCCCTTCAGGGCCCTTCTAAAGGCCTTCAGACCCTTCTAGAGCCCCCCAGGGCCCTTCTAAATGACCCAAGACCCTTCTTGAGCCATTCAAGGCCCATTTAAAGGCCCCCAGACTCTTCCAGAGTGCCAAAGGGCCCTTCAAAAAGCCCCCAGACCCTTCTAGAGCCTCCCAGGACCCTTTTAAATGCACCCAGACCCTGCTAGAGCCCTTCCTAGACACTTCTAATGGCCCCCAGACCCTTCTATAGCCATCCAGGGCCCTTTTATAGGCACCCAAACCCTCATGGATCCACTCATGACTCTTCTAAAGGCCCCCAGACCCATCTATACCCCCCCAGGGCCCTTGTAAAGGCCCCCAGACCCTTCTAGAACCCCTCATGACCCTTCTTTAAGGCCCCCAGACCCTTCTAGAGACTCCCAGGGCCCTTCTAAAGGCCCCCAGACCCTCTTAGAACCCCTCCACACCCTTCTAAAGGCCCCCAGACCCTTCTAGAGCCCCCCAGGGCCCTTCTAAAACCTCCCATACTCTTCTAGAGCCTCTCCAGTCCTTTCTATAGTCCCCCAAACCATTCTAGATCCCCCTAAGGGCCTTCTAAAGCCCCCCAGACCAAAGCTTCCCATATCCTTCTAGAGCCACTCAAGCCCTTTCTAAAGGCCCCCAAACAATTCTAGAGCCAACTAAGGCCCTTCCAAACTACCCCAGACTCTTCCCGATGCCACCAGGGCCCTTTTAAAGCTTCCCAGATCGTTCTACATGCCCCCAGGGCCCTTCTTAATAAGGGTCAAGAGGTGCTCTAGAAGGGTCTGGGCGACTTAAGAATGGTGTTGAGGGGCTCTAGAAGGGTCTGGGGTCATTTAGAAGGGCCCTGGGGGGCTCTAGATGGGTCTGGGACCCTTTAGAAGGGCCTTGAGGGGCTCTAGAATGATCTGGGAGGCTTTTGAAGGGCCCTGGGGGGCTCTAGAATGGTCTGGGTGCCTTAAGAATGGCATTCAGGGGCTCTAGAGGGGTTTGAGGGCCTTTAGAATGGTCTGGGGGCCTTCAGAAGGGCCCGGGGCATCTAGAATTGCCTGGGCGGATTTTGAAGGGCCTTAGTTGGATCTAGAGTGGTTTGGGTACATTTAGAAAGGCCTTGAGGCCCTGAGTGGTCTAGAAGGGTCTCGGGGCATTTAGAACCATCCTAGGGGATTCTATAAGGGTCTGGTGTCATTTAGAAGGGTTCTGGGTGGCTCTAGAAGGGTCTGCGGGCCTTTAGAATGGCCCTGGGAGGGTCTAGAAGGGTGTGGGGGCCTTTAGAAGGGCCCTGGTGGGCTCTAGATGGGTCTGAGGGCTTTTAGAAGCTCCCTAGAGGTCTCTGGAAGGGTCTGGGGTCTTTTAGAGGGGCCCTGTGGGTCTCTAGTAGGGAATGGGAGCCTTTAGAAGGGTGTTGAGTGGCTTTAGAAGGGTCTGGGGTCCTTTAGAAGGGCCCTGGGGGCATCTAGAATGATCTGGGAGGCTTTAGACGTTCCCTGGAGGGCTCTAGATGTGTCTGGGGACCTTTAGAAGCACCCTAGGGGGTTCTGGAAGGGTCTGGAGGCCCGTAGAATTGCCTGGGGGGCTCTAGAAGAGTCTGGGGTCCATTAGAATTGTCATGAAGTCTCTAGAAGAGTCTGAGGTCCTTTAGAAGGGCCCTGGGGGGCTCTAGAATGAGCTGTTGGCCTTTAGAAGGGCCCTGGGGGGCTCTAGAATAGTCTGAATGCCTTTAGAAGGGCATTAGTGGGCTCTAGAATGGTCTGGGGGATTTTAGAAGCATCATAGGGTGTTCTAGAAGGGTCTGGGGGCCTTTAGAAGGGCCCTGTGGGGCCCTGAAAGGTCTGGAAACATTTAGAAGGGTGTTAAGGGGCTCTGGAAGGGTCTGGGGGCCTTTAGAAGGGCCCTGAGGAGCTCTAGAAAGGTCTGGGGGCTTTTAGAAGGGGCCTGAGGAGCTGTAGAAGGGTCTAGGGGCTTTTAGAAGGGCCCTGAGATGCTCAGGAATGCTCTGGGGTCATTTAGAAGGGCCCTGGGGGGCTCCAAATTGGTCTGGGTTCTTTTAGAAGGGCCCTGTGATGGTCTAAAATGGTCTGGGGTCCCTTAGAAGGGCCCAGGGGGGCTCTAGAAGGGTCTGGGGAAGTTTAGAAGGGCCCTGGGGAGCTCTAGAAGGATCTGGGATGCTTTAAAAGGGCCCTGAGAGGCTCAGGAATGCTCTGGGGTCCATTAGAAGAGTCCTGAGTGGCTCCAGAAAGGTCTGGGGGCCTTTAGAAGGGGTTTGGGAGGCTCTTGTAGGGTCTGGGGGCTTTTAGAAGAGTCATGAGGGGCTCTAGAAGGGTCTGGGGGCCTTTACAAGGGCTCTGGGTGCATCTTGAAGGGTCTGAGGGCCTTTGGAGGGGCCCTGGGGGGCTAGAGAAGGGTTTCGTGGCCTTTAGAAGGGCCCTGGGGTGCTCTAGAATAATCTGGGAGTCTTTAGAAGTGACCTGGGGGGCCCTAGAATTCTCTGGCGGCCTTTTGAAGGGTCCTGAGGTGGTCTATAAGGGTCTGGGGTTCTTTAGAAGTGTGCAGAGGGGTTCTTGAAGGGTCTGGGGGCCTTTAGAAGGGGTCTGGGGGGCTCTAGAAGGGTCTTGGAGTTTTTAGAAGGGCCCAGGGAAGCTCTAGAAGGGTCTGGGTGCCTTTAGAAGGGTCTTGAGCGGCTCTAGAAGGATCTGGGAGCATTTAGAAGGGTAGGTAAAGGATCTAGAAGGGTCTAGGTGCCTTTAGAAGGGTTTGAGGGGGTCTCTAAGGGTCTTGGGGCCTTTAGAAATGATCTGATGGTATCTAGAACGGTCTGGGGGCCTTAAGAAGCACCCTGGGTGCCTCTAGAAGCATCTGGGGTCCTTTGGAAAGGCTCTGGGTGGTTTTGGAAGGGTCTGGGGGCCTTTAGAAGGGCTCTGGGGGGGCTCAAGACAGGTCTGGGTGCAGTTAGAATGGACATCAGGGTCTCTAGAAAGGTCTCGGGGCTTTTAGAAGGGCCCTGGTGATCTCTAGAAGGGTCTGGGGGCCTTTAGATGGGCCTGGGGGCTTTAGAAGGGTCTGAGGTCCTTTAGAAGGGCTCAGTTAGGCTATAGAAGGGTCTGGGAGCCTTTAGAACAGCCCTGAGGGGCTCTAGAAGGGTTTGGGGCCTTTAGAAAGGCCCTGGGGGGGCTCTAGAAGGGTCTGGGAGAATTTAGAAGGGTAGGTAAAGGATCTAGAAGGGTCTAGGTGCCTTTAGAAGGGTTTGAGGGGGTCTGTAAGGGTCTTGGGGCCTTTAGATGGGATCTGAGGGTCTCTAGAACGGTCTGGGGGCCTTTAGAATGGCCCTGGGGGTATCTAGAATAATCTGGGGTCCTTTAGAAGAGCTCTGGGGTGCTCTAGAAGGGTCTGGCGGCAGTTGGAGGGGACGTGAGGGGCTCTAGAATGGTCTGGAGGCCTTTAGAAGGGCTCTAAGAGTCTCTAGCTGGGTCTGGGTGCCTTTAGAAGGGTCATGGGGGACTCTAGAAGGGTCTGGGGTCCATTAGAATAGTCCAGAGGTGCTCTAGAAGGGTCTGGGGGCTTTAAGAAGGGACATAAGGGGCTCTTGAAGGGTCTGGGGTCATTTAGAAGGGCTCTGAGGGGCTCTAGAAGGCTCTGAGGGGATCTAGAAGGGTCTGAGGGCCTTTAGAAGGTTCTTGAGGGGCTCTAGAAGGGTCTGAGGGCCTTTACAAGGGCCATGGGGGGCTGTAGAACAGTCTGGGGTCCTTTTGAAGGGTCGTGGGGGGCTCTAGAATGGTCTAGAAGCATTTAGAAGGGACGTGGAGCTCTGGAAGGGTCTGGGGGCCTTAAGAAAGGTCCAGAGGGCCGCTAGAAGGGATTGGGGTCCTTTAAAAGGGCCCTGGGTGGCTCTAGAAGGGTCTAGGGGCCTTTAGAAGGGCCCTGGGCTGCTCTAGAAGGGTCTGGGTTCCTTTAGAGAGGCCCTGGGAGGCTCTAGAATTGTGTTGGGGTCTTTAGAATTGACCTGGTGGGCCATAGAATTCTCTAGCAGCCTTTAGAAAGGCCCTGAGTGGGTCTATAAGGGTCTGGAGGCCTTTAGAAGGGTGCAGAGTGGTTATTATTCGGAAACGGTGTGGCCAGCAGGTCCAGGGAGGTTTTCTCCCTATGGACTTGGCACTGCTGAGACCGCTCCTCGAATCCTGTGTTCAGTTCTGGGCCCCTCAGCACAGGAAGGATGTTGAGGCTCTGGAGCGAGTCCAGAGAAGAGCAATGAAGCTGGTGAGGGGGCTGGAGAAGAAGAGGAGCGGCTGAGAGAGCTGGGGGTGTTTAGCCCGGAGAAGAGGAGGCTGAGGGGAGACCTCATTGCTCTCTCCAACTACCTGAAAGGAGGTTGTGGAGAGGAGGGAGCTGGGCTCTTCTCCCAAGGGACAGGGGACAGGACGAGAGGGAATGGCCTCAAGCTCCACCAGGGGAGGTTCAGGCTGGACATTAGGAAAAACTTTTTCACAGAAAGGGTCATTGGGCACTGGCAGAGACTGCCCAGGGAGGGGGTTGAGTCACCTTCCCTGGAGGGGTTTAAGGGACGGGTGGACAAGGCGCTGAGGGACATGGGTTAGTGTTTGATAGGAATGGTTGGACTTGATGATCCAGTGGGTCTCTTCCAACCTGCTTATTCTATGATTCTATAATTCTATGCAAAAAGAGCACTGTAGTGCTCTGTTTTGGTGGCTCACCCTCCTTTGGCTTTTTTTTTAATGCCTTTTATGATTTTCTTTGGAATGCGCAGGCAGCCAGTGGCTTAGATACTGCCAGTAAAAACAACAAAGATGCTCCTGTTCCCTCTTCTTCCCAGCATGCCAGCTACATGTTCATCACTGTTCATCTTTGGCTCCCTAAATGATTATATGATCCTGTTTATGGTCTGTCTTTTGTTATTGCTGCTACCAGCAGGTAGCTTTTTCTTTTTTTACAGTCTTTAGAATGATTTTGATCCTGAAAATAGCAAGAAGCGTTGCTATAGCGTGATGTTGTTGTCACTGTCTCTAGCTTTTTTCACTACCAAGAAGACTTGTAGCAGGCACCATGGCTGCCATTTCAGTCAACAGGAGATCTAACTTGCAGTCATGGAGGGTGGTGTATAAGAGCTTATAGTTAGATTTGAATAAAATATAAATATCCAGAGCTGAAAAAGAGAAAACTAAGGGAGAGGTGGGGGGTGTGGAATAGAAAATCAATATCCTTTCCACAGATAGCTCATCAGACTATTGGATTTCATGAATTTTATTTGAAAGCATGGAATGAAATATTTATCATTTCCATGTTTCTTCCCCTGTTTACTTATTGTTGAGTCTTGGATATGTACTGTTGACTGAGATAAGTTATGAGAAATGTTACATCTAAAGAACATGCAAAATTTTTGGTTTGATGAGCAAATACACGTGTATAAATTCTTAGTAAGCTGGGAGTGCAGTGATGTTTGCCTTGTTTATTGATTTTACAAAGTATGATTAAAGGGCACCTCAAATGGTGCCCTTGAATACCAAGGAGGCGTCAAATACTGTAATTGCTGATGGCTGATGTCTGACTTGATCTCAAAACCTTCTTCCAGCAGAGACTCCACATTCTCTTCCATGAGAGTTTTGTCTTTCTTCAGCAAAATTTTTTTCTCAAGGGCCAAATAAATCCTTCTTGTTGTCATTTCAGCCCATTATTTGTCAGTCATCCTCTATGCATTTGTAGATTATTCCCTTTTTCTTCATGGAAGTGTTTGAGACCTAAATATGTCTTCTCTTTTTAAGCCTGGAGTAAACCAGATTCTTGCAGTCTTTTTTGCATGTGTTTTCCTCGCTTATGACATACTTAGACCTGAATCACTCTCCCTGCTGTCCTCTAGATACTCTCCATGTTTCTCCTGACATACAATATCCAAAATCATCCCTGCAAAAACTTTACTGAATAGCTTGGAGGAATTACTTTGTGTCTGGGTACTATACTGATGCCTTTCTAGCTAAATAGACTGTTTATCCATCTCACAACAATATGCTAAGTGTGTTTTAGAAAACCTACACAAAAGGAATTGAAACTGTATTTTAGATTCTCAGTTTGTGAGAAAACAATACATTAAAACTGACTTCTTAAAGAAACGAACGGTAATTTCATACTTCCTCTACTCCAATCTTTTTCCCAGTATTAACTATTTATGCTAGCTTTTTATTTGCTAGTTAAAGCAAACTTGACTTGTTCTTAAAGGCCAGTTATTCCAATACTTCATGTGTTTGAATAGTACTGTAGGATATTTACTGTAGAACAAAGATCTTGAACTTTTAACACAGGAGAAAGGAGGCCACCTGCTGAGGAGTGACAGGAAGTAGTGTACTGGTATAAATGCTTTGTAGAAGGGACAGTTTTATGGTAGAGATAATGTACAAGAAGAAATTCCATATTTAAGTGCAGTCGGGAGTAAATTTGTTATACCCATGCTACAGGAACCACAGTGCTTGATATGATCTTCCAGAAGATTGATGTACTGTGAGTTCAGTTTCTCGTGATGATATCATAGAATCATAGAATAACCAGGTTGGAAGAGACCCACCGGATCATCGAGTCCAACCATTCCTACCAAACACTAAACCATGTCCCTTAGCACCTCGTCCACCCGTGCCTTAAACACCTCCAGGGAAGGTGACTCAACCACCTCCCTGGGTAGCCTATTCCAGTGCCCAATGACCCTTTCTGTCATGAAAAGTCATGATTAAATCAGCAACAGAGTGCTAACAGACTTTGTTTTGTTTCCCGGTCCCACCGAGAACATAGACAAGTTCCCACTGCATATAACCATGACTTCAGTATTTGGCCACAGGCAAGGCTACTGTCACAAACCTTCCACATTTCCAGTAAAATCACCAGAAAGCACTTGTATTTTCTGGGCAAATCAAGTTCGCTATGGTAATGCAGAAGCTGTTTCATGCTGTTACACCCCAGAAATATATTATACGTTTGTGTACTGGACCCACTCAGTCACTTAATTGCAAAGCTGAAAAATCAAGATTACAGCTAATTATGGACTCCGATGGAATATATTGGCAACTGGTATTTGTTCTTGATCATGATATTGAGGCAGAGTACTAAGTCATAAAGCACTTTGTAGGCTCAGAGGGGCTCTTGGGCGGGTCATTTTATACCTTTCCCAGTTTGGGTTGCTGTGTACCACACAACCTTCACTTGCATGGTGCTAGGCGGTGTCTCCAGCTCGTGCCTGCATGCAGCGACCAACCGCCACCTCCACCCCAAGATGAACTTCTGTGGAGTGCTGATTTGCTGCCTTTGTGGTTTCAGCGGCTCTTGCGTTACAACCTGGCAGTGGTTTTCGACAATCTTTGAGACAGGATTTCCCAATTTGGCTCCTTACACAAGCCTATCAGCTTTCTTGGAGTTCTTAATGGAACGACTCTGGACAGCTCGTAATCCAAGAAAGAGCTGCTGGAAGAGGGAAGTCTCTACCACTGCACGCCAACAATGACCATTCACAGGAATACTGGTAACCAGAGTGCCCTCCTAAAGCTAACAAAAATAATCATTCCTTATCGCAGTGCAATCTCTGTAATACTACAGGGATCTTCCTTCCTGTGTAGCTTGATTTTTTTCTATCAAATAAAGGCCATCCTCACACTTAAGAGCAAGGGCTTTCCCTGTCCTCTTACTCAGAAAAGAAACCTCAGTCACTCACCAAAGGGCAAACATCAGCCCTAGGTCTTCTGCACTTCCAATGACAGTCAGATAAACCCCAATTAAATTAATATGTTCTGGCTCTTGGGAGGCATATAGAGTAGAAGGTGCTCTTGTCCACATGAGAAAAGTGTCCTGAGATATTGTTTTACTGGAGAAACACAACCGGGCTCATCAGTATCTTTTTCTTAAATTTTATTCCGACAAATGAATTTGAATTCAGCATCAATAACTAAATACGTAACATACACACAGAAACAAACCGCACTTAACATAGTTTACGTTTCTTTACAGACAGACAGAGAAGCTCATCTGCCTCAGCACTAGGAGTCTATGTGCTATTTTGCTGCTTCAGCGGGAGGAAGAAAGGATGTTCCAGAGCTTCTTCCAGAGTAATGCGCTTCTCTGGGTCATACTCCAGCATCTTTTTGATCAGATCAAAGAGGTTCTCATGGTCACAATCGTAGCACATCATGTATTCCTTTGTGAAGAAAACAACAAAACACAGGCTTCCAGTCTTAGAATTGCACTTGGAGCTCCTCTGCCAAGAAGCATCTTCCCCCTGTAATCTTACCTTCAAGGGTTTACAGCACCCTGAGACGTGTTGCCTAGCAGCACTGTATTCATCCCAGAGCAGCCGGCCCTTATAAAAATAATTCTGTTTCCTTAATGAAACAACTCTGTTAATCATTTGCTCTGGCAAAGGCCCCAGCAATCGCTCCATCATCACCAGGTGTTCTATGTCTTCATCAGTCTGGAGAGAAGTCAAGAGAGACATTTTTCATTCTTGGTTATGTGGAAGTTATCAAGAAGCACACACCAGCCTGACTTCATTTTTGACTGTACCCTGCAAGCAATAAGCTGAACTTGGTCAAGGAAAAAGGTGAGGCTCAAGTTCTCTATTTCCTGAAAGAAGTTACTATCTACTGGAGTTTATTCCCCTTCCCCTTCCCCTTGCCTTGGTGGGCTTTTTCTTTTCTTTCTTCAAGTTCAACTTCAGCAATGCTGTTAAGAGGACAGGATTGAGGTGTTTGAGTAGTATTTGCTGATGGTGATAGATGAAGCCACATCTGGTATTTAGGGTACCTTGTAAATTCCAAACGTCAACAGGGCGACCCTTCCTTTCAAGCCTCTGCCAAAATGTCTACTGGAAGCAGCTTGTCAAAATCTGCTCCTGAGAACATTCGTTGGTGCCTACATCTTCCATTCTCTTCAACCTGGCATCACAGAGAAAGGCAGCTTACTTCCTTGCACAGACCATTCCTCTCAGTCCCCACCTCTCCGTAGCCTTTGTTCATCATGTTGGGGAGTGTTATGCATGCTGCACCCTTTTGGGTTCATAGTTCCCTACCTGAAATACTAAGTCTCCAAGGTAGTACTCCAGGAGAGTACATCCTATGCTCCAAACATCGCATGGGTGGGACCATTCGAGCTCTGTGAAAAGGTTCAGGTTGTTTATGTTTAGACCAGGCTGCGAACATTCAACAGCTCAAATAAGATGTCAAATATTTCTCTAGCTCCATTCAATCGCACACAAATGTCATACGTGAAAGATCAGCTGAACAAACCACCTTCTACTGACCTAGGACGACTTCGGGAGCTCTGTAAGGTATGGTAGTCGCCAAAGTGCCATGATGCTCATGATCGTACGTGGCACACCCAAAGTCCACAAGTCTGATGTCTGCTTTTCTCAGTATGCGTTCACTGCATTCCTGAAACGAAAGGCGATGGGATGAAAGTGACCAAATAAATGCAGAGGATGGCTGAGGAGGAGGGAATGGGGAAGAGGACAGCAGCTTACCAGCATGGGGTCATACTCTTCTACATAGGCAGACCTCAGAAAGACAATATTGTCTGGCTTCAGATCCGCGTGCGTCAAATTGTTCATATGCAAAACTGCAAGAGAAATCATACATTTAGTGGGTTCCGCAAACAAACTTTAACAAATAAAGCAAAGAAGGAACATACTTACAGTTGACAGAGGTGCAGATCTGATAGGCCATATGTCTAATGTCGTCCAGGCTAAATGGCAGGAAGTCGTTGTCTCTCATAAAGTCAAAGGTGCTGAGCCCCAGGAGCTCAAAAACAATGCAGACGTGTCCACGGTACTCAAACCATCGCAGCATCTGGACACAGTGGCTGCAAAAGCATGGAAACACATGCATTGCAACAGCAAGTTGTGCAGCGCTCCTACATACACTGTGTGTTAGAGAAAGCATCATAGTAGAAGTCTTCAAGCCAGAAGACAGCACAGTCGGCTTTGTGTGCTTACTAGGCGTTGCTGGGGTCTGATGCTTTTAAATCTTCCAGCACTTTTATTTCATCTCGAGTGGCTCTGGAGAACAAATCGGTATTTTTTGCTATTTTCACTGCCACATGTTTGCCTTCCCTGGAAAGACAGGTTTTAACAGAGATTAGAACAATGAGTACTTTTAACTCAGACTCTTGAGTAATTAACACCCCATCTGCCTTGTTCCTAACACTGGAAACTTTCTGGGAAAAGGGCACACTGACTTCGTATAACCCAGAGTCATCTGTTCACAAACATGACTAAAACTTCATCTTTACATTTTGAAAACATACTCGATCCTTTAAAGATCGGTATCATTCTTCAATCCCCTTTTACCTCCCCTTCATTCCTCTGGATGCTGGGCTAATACTGGAAAAACTTCCCCACTTCACAGCCTAAGACGACCCTTAATCAAAAATGGGAAGCCGCCTTCAGTCCTCCAACAAGTAGTAAAAATGTCACCGAGGTGTCAAACGCCTTCGGCAGGGACTGGGAACACAACCTCCTTCCATACTATTTTGCACACAGCAAAAGTGCCATCAAACACAACATTTATTTTTCATTTCTAGTGCCCACTCTGTCAGAACCCAAATGGCGCTGCCTCCTCGCAGGTGACGCTTTAAGGGCAGCTACACGATGTCAGACACTGCTCGTTATCCAGAACTGGGGGGCATAGGCCGCAAGGCTGCCCAGTGTGGGGGCTGCAGCTGCACCCCACGCCCTCTCCGGGCCACCTCTCCCCATCAGCACTGACCTCTACCCAGCTGGGCTGTGCCTGCAGAAGACGCAGCCTTCGCCTCATCCACAAGCCCTGCACAACCCTCGTGTCTAGGGGCTGCTTTTAGCAGCAGGAACCAACGCACACTTTTGTCTGGCAGCTGCGCTGGCCTTAGAGAAATACAGAGAGCGGCACACAAGGAAGCAAAGAGAAAGCCTGACGGGATCAGAAAGCACTTCCTGAGCCTCACGCTGAAAGCCTCAGTAAAACAAATGACAGGCACTGAATTCAAAGACTTACGTTTCGTGATCGAGGCATTCCACTACTTTTCCATAACCACCTTGGCCCAACACAGCAAGAACCTCATCTATAAAGAAAAGAACTCTTAATCGTACAAGTGGTGAAGTGACTCAGCTATTAAACAGCCTAGCAAATAATTAACAATAAGAGATCAAACAATCAGAAGGACTAAGTACTATCACCAAATGTTGTTCTAGGCTGTGCTCTAGATTTTAAATATCTGGTCTGAGAGATGTTACTGGACAACTCTCTTCAAAGTACATTTACAGGGATCACATTCCACTAAGTTCATTAACTTCATTTTTGGTTTTGGGAGGGAGGGAAGAGAAAGAGGGAAAAGGCCCCAGAATATACCATTAATAGTATTTACAATAGAATACAAAAAAAATAATGATCCCACCCCCTACCAAAAGATCAAGAGAGAAAGAAAAGACTTTAGAACCCCCTTGAATCTTCCACTAAAAGAACTTGTTCTGTTTGAAAGGATAAAAAATATTGAAAAATATTCTATACATCTTGCATTTAGCATGTCTCCACAGTGACAGATCAGGTGACCCGCCTCGACGTCCTCCACGCTCCTGGCTGTGCTCCTTCGACGACTCGCCTGGAACGGCATCAAGATTGTCCAGCCAATTAACAAACCCGAGTGAATTCAGCTCAGAATACAAAATGCATTCAGCAGGGAGGCAGTCGGGCACTCAGATAGGGGTCAGGCCACAAGCAGTAGGCAGGAGCAATTTCCAATTCAGCCCCTGGCAATTCACAGGGCGCTTCGTTTATGTTCCAGTGCAGAAAGGTGGCAAGGAACAGATTTTTCAGGTGAGATACTCCCAGTGGGAAGGCAGCAGAAAATTACAAGGTCATTATTTTCCTTTCACAAGGTTGGTTCCATGAATTTTCCTTCAACATTTCGGTGCCCATATTCTTGTTTAAAGCAAAAGCATTTAAGAATTCTCTTCTATGCATCAAAGGTATCTTTTATATGTATCTTCCAGAGGGAGAGGACAGAATGTGCTTCTGTATTATTGTATACAATCGCCTTCTGTCCACATCAAAATACTCCTCTAAAGTAACTGAAATTAAATGACTAGTCTGAATATTTGATAGGAATTGTTTGGTTCATCACACACAGAGCATACACATTTACTTTAGGCCATCTCAGCTGAAGATCTTGCATTAAAAATCCTATCTGCAGCTTTTTCAGTAGTTAAATATGTAACGAAGACCAGAACAACTGCCCCACTGGCAGGCAGACGTCATACATATCTGACTCCACAGATGTTTCAGCATTTCTTAGAACATCTTAATAAACATGTTTTACAGAAGTAAAAATCAGATGTGATCTCCTCTCTGTTTCCGCAATACCAAGTTAAAAGCAACTTTAATAGCCCGGACTTGCATTTTCGAGGAGGGCTGAAATAAATGCCTGTCATCAGGGAAATTCCGAAGGCACAAGGGAGATGCCTGTGTTTCAGGCACTCCAGTGAATGGTTCTTGTTCATTGATCTGGTCAAATATATCCCAGGAACAAACAGCAAGACTGTCCTGTTTGCTGTCACAAGTGTACCTGCAAACTATACATTGCACTCAAGAAAATCAAATCCCAGCAAAAATACCAGCAAAAGGAATAAACAACTATTGTTATTGACAGAACTCCCTATCCCCGCTCCACTCAACGACTGCTGCCTAGATAAGAATTAATCTTCACAAAATAAAGAAATCCTCCATTGGAATGGGTCACATCTGCAAATATTCATAGAGACAGGGCCTTGCCTGCAATTCCATTCTGTGACCACTCGTCCCGCTACGATCCAGTTTACAGCACTTGCTCCCCTGTGCGCTGCTTGCTGATCTCGATCTCTTTTTAGCCATCTTGCCTCTTTCAAGACCCGATTTGTTGTACTGGGACTCCGGTGCACCGCTTGCTGATCTTCTCTTTTCAGACCCATTGCAACTTTCAAGATCCATTTTACACCGCTTGCTCTCCTGTGCACTGCTTGGTGATCCACTCTTTCTCTTTTTAGCCCTCTCGTCTCTTCCCAGATCCGGACTTTCTTTTTGATCCATGTCAGCATAATTTGTTTGCTCGGAATGCCACGTCTGTAACCAAGACACATCCAATGGTTTGGATTGGAAGGGACCTCAAAGCCCATCGAGTTCCAAGCCGCCTGCCATGGGCAGGGACACCTCCCACCAACCCAGACTGCCCAAGGCCCCATCCAGCCTGGCCTTGAACACCTCCTGAGATGGGGCAGCCACAGCTTCCCTGGGCAACCTGGGCCAGGGCCTCACCACCCTCATAGGGAAGAATTTCTTCCTAATGTTCAATCTAAATCTTTCCCCTTCCTATTTGAAGCCATTCCCCCTCCTCCTGTCACTACGTGCCCTTCTAAACAGTCCCTCCACTGCTTTCCTCCAGGCCCCCTTCAGGTACTCTAAGGCCACTATAAGGTCTCCCCAGAGCCTTCTCTTCTCCTGACTGAAGGAGCCCAACTCCCTCAGCCTGTCCTCATAGTAGAGGTGCTCCAGCCCTCGCATCAGCTTTGTGGCCCTCCTCTGGACCCATCCGAATGGTTCCATATTCTTCTTATGTTGAGGATTCCAGAACTGGACACAGCACTCCAGGTGGGGTCTCACAAGAGTGGAGTAGAGGGGCAGAATCCCCTCCCTTGCTCTGCTGGCCACACTTCTATTGATACAGCTCAGGACACAGTTGGCCTTCTGGGCTGTGAGCGCACATTGCCAGCTCGTGTTGAGGTCCATCAACCAGCACCCCCAAGTCCTTCTCTGCAGGGCTGCTCTCAGTCACATCATCCCCCAGCCTGCAGGGAAACCATGGATTGCCCCAACCCAGGTGTAGGATCTTGCCCTTGGCCTTGTTGAACCTTATGAGGTTCACATAGTCCCTCTTCTCCAGTTTCTCCAGGTCCCTCGGGACGACAGCCCGTCCTTCTGGTGTAATGACTGTGCCGCTCAGCTTGGTGTCATCTGCAAACTACAGTGGGAGGGGCTTGATTCCCCTGATCTCCATCTTGCTGTTCATTAAGAGAGGGGGCATGAGGAGAGCAGTTGCCAGTGAGGCAAACACGTTGTTGAGCACCTCAGCCATGCCCTTGTCTGTCGATAGAGGTCCACCATTTTTGTTCATCAGTGGGGGTACGCTCTCTTTAACCTTCCTTTTTGGGTTGAAATATCTGTACTAGCCCTTCTTGTCAGTCTCTGCTTCCCTTGCCAAGCTCTATGTAAAGCATCGTTAAATATTTTCTAGCTCTGTGCAGCTCCCTTGTCCCCGAGGACAGTTTCCTACGAGGTCCTACCAATCAACTCCTTGAAGAGCTGCGAGTCTGCTTTCCTAAAATGTAGGGTCCTGACGCTGCTCCCTGCCCATCCCACGTCCCTCAGGCCCTCGAATCCACCAGCACGTTCTCAGAAACTCAAACCCAAAGTTAAAACCTCTCTGGAACCCTCACTTGAACCCAAATCAGACCAGTAATTTCACATCATTCCATTGTTACCATGGAAATGGCATCAGAAAAAAAAATAAAATACCCAAAAACCAAAAATCCAAATGTGGTTATAGAGGCAGCACAACTGGGACTGATGAGCATCTTGTATCACCTTGTAATACCAGTTCCAGACTTGGGAGCATAAGGAACTGCCCACGGCTTCCTCATGATCTACAGACACCACAGTGTGCCACCCAAGTCAGACCTTTGGGTCAAATGAACCACTTTTCAGTTCTTATTTACTTATTTTACTGTGACTGAGATACCCAGGCTGTGGGTGGGCAGTTCCTCACTCATTAGTTCCTCTGACTCCTATTTGTCCCCACACTGACAGTCCTACGTGTCTCGCAGAAGGAATCTATCACCCCATAATTCCTTGATCTGACCATGGCTGCTCCAACCCATACTATTGCCTCCACATAGCCGTTCTTATCTGGGGATCCTAGTGGGAAAAGGCTTTATTGTCCTGATCCTGGATGTGTTGGACACCCTAAGAAGATCTCCTGCTTGCTGAAGGGTTTCAGAGCAGGAAATCAAGAACTGCATGAACCCTCACTAAAGGACAGGAAGGGTTGTTTGTGTTAGTGGCTCAAGTGCTGAAGGCTTCTTTGATCAGAATCCAATGTTTTAGGCACTGAGACAACACCAGTGCAAACGTAGATACCCAGAGTGGAGGGATGGGACCCAGTCCTTTTCAGCTTTGGTGGGACAAGGAAGTCCCAAGGGCAGGGAAGGACAGTTATACAGAAGGATCCTCTTTACCATGACAGTCACTGGGGCTGCAAAGACAAACTGCACACTGTCCAATCACCATTCAGGAAAGAAATGGAGCAAAGCTTCTTGGGAACGGTGTTCTGAGCTCCGGTGCCCTGAAGGGTATGTTCTGAAAACACTTTGGGGCCATCACAAGGGAGTTCAGGGAAGTAAGTGAATCCCTGCAAATGTGACAAGGGCATTTGTTCACAGCAGAAGGCAGAGAAACCTTTCTGGTTCAGTCAGATCAATTGAGTGGGCTGAGATTTGAGGAGCATCTCAAGAGCAAAAGCACAGCCACAAAGTAGACCCTAACACCCAGGAGGGTGTTACAAGAGATACCAAACTTCCTCCTCTGTCCCTCCCAGTCCCTCCCAGTGCCTCCCAGTCCCTCCCAGTGCTTCTCAGTGACTCCCAAACCCTCCCAGTCACTCCCAGTGAATCCCAGTCCCTCCCAGTGCTCCGGGGCAGACAGTGATGGCCATCAGATTTCCTTGGCTCCAGTGACAGACGACAAATCTGCCTCGCACCGGCCGCCAGGTCTACGCCTCACCGACCACCAGGTTTACCTACAACCGGCAGGAAGGTCTACCCCTTAATGGAATCAGAATCGTGGGTTAGATTAGGTTGGGTGGAGTCGGGTTGAGGGGAGAGGGGAGAGATGGGAGAGAGAGGATGGGGGTAAGTGGGGAGGATGGGGAGGAGAGAGGAGACGGGGGAGGGGGAGGAGGGGGAGGAGAGAGGGGAGGGGGAGGGGAGAGAGAGGGAAGAGTGGTGAAGGGAGAGAGGCGGAGAGGGGAGAGGGAGAGAGGGGGAGACAGGGAAAGGGGGAGAGGGGGAGACAGGGGAAAAAGTGTGGAGTGGGGAGAGAGGGTGGGAGGGGAAGAGGGGGAGAGAGGGGAGGGGAGAGGGGGAGGGGAGAGGGGGGAGAGAAGGGGAGAGGGGGAGAGGGGAGAGTGGGGGAGGGGAGGGGGGAGAGAAGGGGAGAGAGGAGAGTGGGGGAGAGGAGAGAGAGGAGGGAGAGGAGGGAGAAGGGAGAGAGGGGAGGCAGAAGGGTGAAGAGGGGATGGGGGAGGGGGAGAAGGGGGAGAAAGGCTAGAGGGGAAAGGGGGAGGGGCGAGGGGGGTGATGAAGGAGAGGGGAGAAAGGGAAGAGGTATAGAGGAGGGAGAGAGGGAGGGGGGGACAGGAGAGGGGGGAGGGGGGAGAGGTGGAAGGGGGGACAAGGGAGAGTGAGGAGAGGGGAGAGAAGGGAGAGTGGGGAGAGGGGAGAGAACGGAGAGTGGGGATAGGGGAGAGAGGAGGAGGGGGGAAGGGGGAGAGGGGGTAGAGGGGGACAAGGGAGAGTGGGGGGAGGGGAGAGGGGGGAGAGAAGGGGAGAGGGGGAGAGGGGAGAGTCGGGGAGAGGAGAGAGAGGAGGGAGAGGAGGGAGAGGGGAGAGGGGGAGGCAGAAGGTGGGAGAGGGGATGGGGAGGGGGAGAAGGGGGAGAAAGGGGAGAGGGGAAAGGGGGAGGGGCAAGGGGGGAGATGAAGGAGAGGGGAGAAAGAGAAGAGGGATAGAGGAGGGAGAGAGGGAGAGGGGGACAGGAGGGGGGAGAGGTGGAGGGGGAGAGAGGGAAGAGGGGGACAAGGGAGAGTGGGGAGAGGGGAGAGAAGGGAGAGTGGGGAGAGGGGAGAGAGTGGGAGGGGGGAGAGGGAGAGAGGGGGAGAGGGGTAGAGGGGGGAGAGGGGGCAAGGGAGAGTGGGGAGAGGGAAGAGAATGGAGAGTGGGGAGAGGGGGGAGAGGGGGAGGGAGGAGAGGGGGAGAGGAGGAGAGGGGAGAAAGCGGGGAGAGGGGAGAGAGGGCGGAGTGGGTGGAGAGTGGGGAGAGGGGGAATGGGGGAGTGGGGAGAGAGGGGAGAGAGAATGGAGAAGGGAGAGAGGGGGAGAGGGGAGAGAGGGGAGAGAGTGGGAAGGGGAGAGTGGGGAGGGTGAGAGAAGGGAGAGTGGGGAGGGGAAGAGGGGAGAGGGAGGAGGGGGAGAGAGGGGGGAGAGGGGAGAGAGAAGAGAATGGGAGAAGGGAGAGAGGAGAGGGGGAGAGGGGAGAGAGGAGAGAGAGGGGAGGTGGAAGGGGGAGAGGGAATGGGGCAGGGGGATAGGGGGAGAAAGGAGAGATGGGAAAGGGGGAGGGGGCGGGGGGAGATTGGGAGGGGGAGAGAGGGAAGGGGGACAGAGGGGGGAGAGAGGGAAGGGGGGATAGAAGGGGAGAGAGGGAGGGGGGACAGGAGAGCGTGGAGGGGGGAGAGGAGGAGAGGAGAGAGGGGGAGGGGAGAGAAGGGGAGGGGAGAGAGAAGAGAGTGGGAGAGGGGGCAGAGGTGGAGGGGGAGAGAGGGGAGAGGGGGGACAAGGGAGAGTGGGGAGAGGGGAGAGAAGGGAGAGTGGGGAGAGGGGAGAGAGGGAGAGGGTGGAGAGGGGGAGAGGGGAGACAGGGGAGAGAAGGGAGAGGGGGAGAAGGAAGAAAGGGGGGAGAGGGGAGAGAGGGCAGAGAGGGTGGAGAGGGGGACAGGCGAGAGAGGAGGGAGAGAGGGGAGAGTGGGGAGAGGGGGGAGAGAATTAACCAGACTTAACCAGACTTTACCGAATAAAAGGTCTTAACAAACTTTACCAACTTCACCGACTAAAGAAGCCTAACCAGACTTAACCAGCTTTACTGACCTGACAAAGTTAACCAGACTTTTTTGACTTAACTGACTTAACCAACTTAACCGACTTAATAAGTCTTAACAAGACTAAACCAACATAACCAGTCTAAACCACTCTCAACCACTCTAAACCAGTCTACACTGCCTTATACTACACTTAACTGCCTTATACCAAAATTAACTTCCTTTATTCAAGACTTGACCAGTCTAAACCAGACTTAATTGCATTTTAGCAGAATTAACTGCCTTATACCCGACTTAACCTCCTTATACCAGACTTAACCAGTCTAAACCAGTCTAACCTGCCTTATACCAGACTTAATCAGTCTAAACCAGTCTAAACCACCTTATACCAGACTTAACAGATTTGTACAGGACTTAACCAGTATAAACCAGACTTAACCACCTTATATCAGACTTTACCGCCCTATACCAGACTTAACCAGTCTAAACAAGTCTAAACAAGTCTTAACCACCTTATACAAGATTTATTCACCTTATAGAAGTCTTAACCAGACTTCACTGACTTAACCGACCTAAGCAGAATTAACCAGACTTAACCAGATTAACAAGCCTTAATCAGTCTTAAACAGACTTAACCAGTTAAGTCAGTTATGTCTGGTTAGTCACTTAAGTTGGTAAAGGTTTAGTCGGTTGGTCTGGTTAAATCTGGTATAAGGCGGTTAAGTCTGGTATAAAGAGGTTTAGACTGATTAGGTCTGGTTAAGTCTGGTATAAGGTGGTTAAGTCAGGTATAAGGCGGTTTAGACTTGTTTAGACTGGTTAAGTCTGGCATAAGCCAGTTTAGACTGATTATGACTGGTTAAGTCTAGTATAAGGCAGTTAAGTCTAGTATAAGGCAGTTAAGTCTGGTATAAGGTAGTTTAGACTGGTTAAGTTTGGCATAAGCCAGTTTAGACTGATGAAGACTGGTTAAGTCTTGTATAAGCTGGTTAAGTCTGGTATAATGCAGTTAAGTCTGGTATAAGTCGGTTTAGACTGGTTTAGAGTGGTTTGGAAAGGTTAAGTCTGGTATAAGTTGGTTTAGACTGGTTTAGAGTGGTTTGGAAAGGTTAAGTCTGGTATAAGGCGGTTTAGACTGGTTTAGAGTTGTTAAGCCTGGTATAAGGTGGTTAAGTCTGGTATAAGCTGGTTTAGACTGGTTTAGACTGGTTAAGTCTGGTATAACTCAGTTTAGACTGGTTTGGACTGGTTAAGTCTAGTATAAGGCAGTTTAGACTGGTTTAGACTGTTTAAGTCTAGTATAAGGTGGTTTGCATTGATTTGGACTGGTTAAGTCTGGTATAAGTTGCTTTAGACTGGTTAAGTCTTCTATAAGGCGGTTAAGTCTTCTATAAGGCAGTTAAGTCTGGTATAAGTTGCTTTAGAATGGTTTTGACTAGTTAATATTTGTATAAGGCAGTTTAGAATGGTTTGGTCTGGTATAAGGTTGTTAAGTCTGGCTTAGACTGCTTAAGTCTGCTGTAGGGCGCTTATGTCATTTATAAGTCTGTTTAGTCTTGTTTAGTCTGGTTTAGACTTTTGAAGTCAGTTTTGTCTGGATAAGTCTTATTAAGTTGGTAAAGTCTGGTTAAGTCTTGTTGATTCCTTTAATTTGATTAAGTCTGGTTAAGTCTCGGGAAGCTGGTTGTGCCAGGGGAAGAGAAAAGGCTTTTCTCTTTGAGGGTCCCCAGCAGACTGTTCCTTTTTGGGGAGAGGGATATTTCTGAATGCAGGTGGCCCTCGCGGAGGACGGGCAGGGCTCTTCTCCTTGGAGGACTCAGTGAGCCCAGACTGGGAGGGGACTCTGGTGAGTTTCTTCTGTGGATAGAAAGTCTGCAAAGGAAGAGCAAAGCTGTTTCCTCGGGACACGGGAGAGGCCAGCAGAGACCCCGGGTAGGGCAGGTGTCCCAGGCTGCTCAGAGACAGAGGTTCTTCTGGTCAACATCCAGCCCACTCTCTGGCCCAAGAGCAGTCCCCGTTGAGGAAAAGCAGAGAGAGAAGCCATCTCTGCTGCTCAAAGGAACCAGGCACAGAAAGAAGAAGGCTTCCGAAGCTTTGCCCTCACTAGACAAAGACAAAAATTCTCTAAGCTCGCCCTGTAGCCTCCGTGCACTGAACAGGGTCCCCAGTTGATCTTACCTGACCTGACCAATCCTGAGCTTACCTTACCTTATGTTACCTTACTTTACCTTACCTTACCTTACCTTACCTGACCTGACTTGACCTTAATTTACCTTACCTGACCTGAGCTGACCTTAATTTACCTTACCTGACCTCACCTCACCTCACCTTACCTGACCTTACCTGACCTCACCTCACCTCACCTGACCTTACCTTACCTTACCTCAACTGACCTGATCTGACCTTATCTGACCTTACCTTACCTGAACTTACGTTACCTTACCTTTACTTTACCTGACATTACCTGACCTGACATAGAATTATAGAATAGAATTATAGAATTATAGAATCATTTAGGTTGGAAATTACCTTTAAGATCATCAAGTCCGACTGTAAACCTAACACTGCCAACTCCACCACTAAACCATGTCCATAAACACCATATCCACATGTCTTTTAAACACCTCCAGGAGAAAGCACACGGCATATTGCAGGGAAAGACAAGAATCTGACCAAATCACCTGGCCTCTCCATGAAATGAGAGGGTCGTTAGGACTAAGGAGGATGTGACAAAAAAAAAAAAAAAAAAAGGGCAGAGGGGAGGAAACACCCAAAGACACAGAAGGATGACCTTCTCTGTCCTTATTTTACCTGAACTTACATTGCCTTACCTTTGCTAACCTGACCTTACCTGATCTTACCTGACCTGAACTGGCCTGACCTGACCTTACCTGAGCTGTCCTGACCTGGTGGCTAAGTCTGGTATAAGTCGGTTTAGACTGCTTTAGACTGGTTTAGACTAGTTTAGACTACTTAAGACTGGTATAAGGTGGTTAAGTCTGGTATAAGTTGGTTTAGACTGGTTTAGTCTGGTTTAGACTTGTTAAGACTGGTATAAGGCGGTTAAGCCTGGTATAAGCCAATTTAGACTGGTTTAGACTGGTTAAGTCTGGTTAAGTCTGGTATAAGTCAGTTTAGATTGCTTTAGACTGGTTTAGACTGGTTAACTCTGGTATAAGTCAGTCGAGACTTGTTTTGACTGGTTTAGACTGGTTTAGACTAGTTAAGTCTGGTATAAGATGGTTAAGCCTGGTATAAGCTGTTTTAGAATTGTTTAGACAGGTTTAGACTGGTTAACACTGGTATAAGGCAGTTAAGTCTGGTATAAGCGGGTTTAGTTTTGTTTAGACTGTTTAAGTCTGATATAAGGCGGCTAAGTCTGGTTTAAGTCTGTTTAGACTAGTTTAGACTGGTTAAGTCTTTTATAAGGGGGTTAAGTCTGGTATAAGGCAGTTTAGAATGGTTTAGACTAGTTTAGCCTGGTAGAAAGAGGTTAAGTCTGGTATAAGCTGGTTGAGACTGGGCTAGAATGGTTTAGACTGGTTAAGTCTGGTATAAGGCGCTTAAGTCTGATATAAGTCAGTTTAGACTGGTTTGGAATATTTAAGTCTGGTATAAGCCGGTTTAGACTGGTTTAGACTAGTTAATTCTGGTATAAATCACTTTAGACTGGTTTAGACTGGTATAGATGCGTTTCGACTGGCTTAGAATCATAGAATCATAGAATCATAGAATCATAGAATAACCAGGTTGGAAGAGACCCACCGGATCATTGACTCCAACCATTCCTATCAAGCACTAAACCATGCCCCTTAGTGTATCGTCCATCAGTGCCTTAAACACCTCCAGGGAAGGTGAATGACCGACCTCCCTGGGCAGCCTGTTCCAGTGCCCAATGACACTTTCTGTGAAGAAATTTTTCCTATTGTCCAGCCTAAATTTCGCCTGGCGGAGCTTGAGGCCATTCCTTCTCATCCTCTCCCCCATCACTTGGGAGAAGAGGCCAGAACCCTCCTCTCTACAACCTCCTTTCAGGTAGTTATAGAGAGCAATGAGGTCTCCCCTCAGCCTCCTCTTCTCCAGGCTAAACAACCCCAGCTCTCTCAGCCGCTCCTCATAAGACCTGCTCTCCAGCCCCCTCACCAGCTTTCTTGCTCCTCTCTAGACACGCTCCAGAGCCTCAATATCCTTCTTGTGGTGAGGGGCCCAGAACTGAACACAGGATTCGAGGAGCGGTCTCACCAGTGCCGAGTCCAGAGGGAGGATAACCTCCCTGGACCTGCTGGTCACGCCGTTTCTGATACAAGCCAAGATGCCATTGGCCTTCTTGGCCACCTGGGCACACTGCTGGCTCATATTCAGTCGGCTGTCAACCAACACCCCCAGGTCCCTCTCCTCCAGGCAGCTTTCTAGACAGACTTCTCCTAGTCTGTAGCACTGCATAGGGTTGTTGTGCCCCAAGTTCAGGACCCGGCATTTGGCCTTGTTAAACCTCATCCCATTGGACTCTGCCCAGCAGTCCAGCCTGTTCAGATCCCTTTGGATCCTCCCTACCATCCAGCAGGTCGACACTTCCACCCAGCTTAGTGTCGTCTGCAAACTTGCTAAGGGTGCACTCAATGCCTTGATCCAGGTAATTGATAAAGACAATGAAAAGGGTTGGACCCAGCACTGAGCCCTGGGGAACCCCACTTGTCACTGTCTTCCAGCTGGATTTCACACCATTTCCCACCACCTTCTGGGCCCGGCCATACAACCAGTTTTCAACCCAGGAGAGTGTGCGCCTGTCCAGGCCAGAGGTTGACAGTTTCTCAAGCAGAACGCTGTGAGAAACTGTGTCAAAGGCTTTACTGAAGTCCAGAATATCTGTATCAGAACCGCTATCCGTAACCCTATCCCTATTCCTCTCCCTATCCCTATTCCCATCCCCATCTCCATCCCCATTCCTATTGCCATCCTAAACCCTATCCCTATCCCTATCCCTATCCCTATCCATATCCATATCCCCATCCCCATCCCCATCCCCATCCCTATCCCTATCCATATCCTTGTCCCATTCCCTGTCCCTGTCCCTATCCCTATGCCTATTCCTATTCCCATCCCTGTCCATAACCTTGCCGCTATCCCCATATAACTAATCCTATCCCTGTCCCATATCTTTGTACCTATTACCAGCCGAAACCCTTCACGACCCCTATCCCTATCCGTATCCCCTTTCCCACACCTATTCCCATATTCCTATTACTATCACTATCCCCATATTCATCCATATTCCCTGTCCCTATCCCTATCCCTATCCCTATCCCTATCCCTATCCCTCTCCCTCTTCCTCTTCCTGTACCTCTCCCTATCCCTATCCCTATCCCTATCCCTATCCCCATCCCCATCCCCATCCCCATCCGTATACCCATCTGTATCCATAACCGTATGCATATATTTATCCTCATCCCAATTCCCATCACCATCACCATCCACATCCCTACCAGTATCCCTATCAGTATCTGTATTCATATCCTTATCCGTTTCCTATCGGTATTCTATGACTCTACCACTATCCCAATATCCCTATATGTATCCTTATCCATATTCTTATCTGTAGCAGTATCAATATCGCTATCCCAATCGCCTATCCCATCGGGATAGGGTTAGGGATGTTGGGATGGGGATTAGGATTGAGATGGGGATAGGGATTCAGATAGGGATGGATATAGGTGTGGGAATTTGGATAGGTATTGGGATGGGTATAGTGATTGGCATAGGGATAGGGATAGGGATAGGGATAGGGATAGGGATAGGGATAGGGATAGGGATAGGGAAAGGGATGGGCTAGGGGTCAGGTTCGGGATAGGATAAGGGATAAGGATAGGGATCGGGATAGGGTTAGGGATGTTGGGATGGGGATTAGGATTGAGATGGGGATAGGGATTCAGATAGGGATGGATATAGGTGTGGGAATTTGGATAGGTATTGGGATGGGTATAGTGATTGGCATAGGGATAGGGATAGGGATAGGGATAGGGATAGGGAGAGGGTGAGGGAGAGGGAGAGGGAGAGGATTAGGGAAAGGGATAGGGATGTGGGGATTGGCATGGGTATGGGAAGGGGCATGGGAGTGGGAATGGGAATGGCGAATGGAATGGGAATGTGATTGGCGAATGCGATGGGAATGGGGATGGGGATGGGGATGTGGATGGGGAAAATGATACAGATACGGATACGGATATGGGGACAGCTGTAGCACCAGTGATAGGGAAAGTTATAGGGATGTGGATGTGGATGTGGATGTGGATAGGGATAGGGATAGGGACAGGGATAGCGACAGGGATAGGGAAGGGATAGGGGTAGGCATATGGGGTTGCGGATATGGATGGGTAAAGCGATAGTGACTGGAATTTGGGATAAGGGTGGGAAATGGGATACGGTAGGGACAGGGGAAGGAATGGGTTTTGGCTAAGAATAGGGTCAAGGATATGGGACAGGGATAAGGTTAGGGATAAAGGGATACGGGCAGGGTTACGGACAAGGATGTGGACAGGGACAGGGACAGGGATAAGGATAAGGATAGGGATAGGGATAAGGATAGGGATAGCGGTAGGGATAGCGATAGGGATAACGATAGGGATAGCAATAGGGTTAGCGATAGGTATAGATATATGGGAGTGTGGAGAGGGAGAGGGAGAATTGGATAGGGATACAAATAGGGATGGCTAAGGATAGGGATTGGGATAGGGAAAGGGGTAGGCATGGGGATAGGGATAGGGATATTTATAGGGATAGGGATACATATGTGGATTAGGAAATTTATACTTTGGGATAGGGAAAGGGATAGGCATTTGGATAGGGATAGGGATTGGGATAGCGATAGGGGTAGGGATTGGAACAGGGATAGGGAGAGGGATCGGGTAAGGGATAGGGATAGTGATAAGAAAAGGGATAGGGATAGGGATAGGGATACAGATGTGAATAGGGATACAGATAAGTATATGAATATTGATACGGATAGGGATGTGGATAAGTATACGTAGAGGGATATGAGTATAGCAGTTGCAGTAGGGATAGGTATATGTAAAAGTATGGGGATAGGGATATGGTTAAGGATAGAGAAAGGTAGAGTGATAGGGATAAGGATGTGCTTATATTTATAGGATTAGTGATTTGGATCGGGATGGGTATAAGGATAAGGATGGGGATAGCTATATGGAGAAGGGTATATGGATGTGCATAGGGATGTGGATAGGGATATGGATACGGATGGCATAGGGAAATGGATAGGCATAGGGATAGGGATAGGGATAGGGATATATTTTCGGATGAGGATAGGGATGGGGATGGGGATGAGCATGGGGAAAGGGATAAGAATACGGATAGGGATTGGGATGTGTATAGAGATCAGTATATGGATAGGGATAGGGACCGTGATAGAGATAGAAAAGAGGTAGGCGTAGGGATAGGGATAGATGTAGGGATAGGGCGGGGGATGAGGATGGGGATGGGGATGGGGATGGGGATAGGGATATGTATAGGGATAGGGATGGGGATAGGGAAAAGTATAGGGATAGGGATAGGGATAGGGATAGGGATAGGGATAGGGATAGGGATAGGGATACGGGTAGATGGAGGGATTGCAATGAGGATAGGGGTAGGGATAATTATAGAGATAGGAACACAGATAGGAATAGGGAAAGGGATAGGTATAGTGATAGGGAAAGGGATAAAGACAGGGTCAGGGACAGGGACAGGGACAGGGATAGGGATACAGATACGGATACGGATACGGAAAGGGTTAGAGATAAGGATAGGGATAGGGATAGGGATAGGGATAGGGAAAGGGATAGGGATAGGGAACGGGATAGGGATAGGGATAGGGTATGGGATAAGTATAGGGAACGGGATAGGGGTAGGGAACCAGATAGGGATAGGGAAATGGATAAGGATATTGATAGGGATAGGGATAGAGATAGTGTTGGGGATGAGGATGGGGATAGTGATTGGGCTAGGTTTAAGCATATAGTGGAGAGGGATGGTTATATAGATGGCTATAGGTTTATATATCTGTATCCCTGTCCCATACTGTTGTCCCTATTCCTATCCCCTTCCCCATTACTTCCCCTATCCCTATTTGTATCCCCTTCCCCACTCCGGTCCCTACATGCCTATCACTATCCCTATATCCATCCATTTACCCAACCCCATATATGTATCCCTATCTCTAACCCATCCATATCCATATCTGAATCACTGTCCGTACCTGAATCCGTATCCGTATCAGTATCAGTATATATATCCGTATCCGTATGCATATCCCAATACCAAACCCCATCAAAATCCCTATCCCTGTCCCTCTCCTTATCTCTATACATATAACTACACCTATTCCTAATACTGTACCTATACCTATACCTATTCCTATCAATAAAATTATCAATATAGTTATCCTGAATCATATCCGTATCCCTATCCAAAACCCTATCCCTATCCCTATCCTTAACCTGTCCATATCCCCTTCCCTATCTCTATCTCTATCCCTTACCACTGCCAAATACCCATCCACATATCCCCATCCTTATACCTATACCAATATGTATCCCTATCCCTATCCCTATCACTTCCCCCATCCCTGTCCCTACCCCTATCCCTATCCCTATCTGTATCCGTAACCGTATCCGTATCCCTATCCCTATCCGTATCCCTATCCCTATCCCTACCCCTACCCCTAGCCCTAGCCCTAGCCCTATCCTTAACCTATCCATATCCCCGACCCTATCTCTACCTCTATCCCTATCCACTGCCAAATACCCATCCACATATCCCTATCCCTATCCCTATCCCTATCTCTAACCCTATCCCTATCCCTACACTTATACCAACCCCTTTCACTTTCTATATATCTTTCCCTATCCCTATCCCCATTCCCTTCCCCCTCCCTCCCCGTATCCCTATCCTTATGCCTATGCCTTTCATATTAAATATGTCCATCCCTATCGCTGTCACTATCCCCACCCATATACGCATCCTCATATCCCTAGCCCTAGTCCCATACCCATCCCTATCCCTATCACTATACTTACACATATCCCCAACCCCTATCCCTATCCCTATCCTTATTCCTATGACTATCCCCTATCCCTATCCCTATCCTGTGGGTAGCTAAGGCCCGGCAGTCGGAAGATCTCGCGATGTACGGAAAGGTAGGACCCCCTCCGGGTAGCCAATTGCGTATTAGTTCATGATGTAAGCGGACGGCAGTGACGTCGTAAGCCCAGGCTATATAAGGCTGTGTTACGTATCAATAAACGCCATTTGCCATCCACCACGTTGGTGTCTGTGAGCTCATGGACCGAGTGACCTGGGTTTGGTCACCGTGCCGCTCCTGAACCAGGTCGCCACGCCTCTGGAGGCAACGCCCCCCGAAGGCAACAAGTGGTGCCGAAACCCGGGAGCCGGGAAGGAGCTCCGGGAATCGGGAAGTCGCTTGGAATCGGTTGAACGGAGGCCGGTGCGGCTGGACCAGCCCGGCGGGGAGGACGCTCCCGGACCCGCAAGGAAGATGGAAGCCCTTGTGAAGGTCGTATCACTATTATTTGAGACAGATTGTAAGCCTAAAGATTTTATTCTTGCCGTTGCGAGACTTTTAGAGCTTGGGGTCATTGACCAGCCGGTGGATATTCTCCACCCCGAGGTGCGGGATAAATGCACCAAAGCGTTAGCCGAGGAGGCGATGTTCTCAGGTTGTGCGAAAAGCCTTAAGTCGTGGGGGAAAGTCGTGCAGGCCCTGCAGGAGTCCACGCAGGAGCAGGAGACCTGGAGGGCGGCAAGAGACTGTTTGCCGGCCACCCCGGGATTGGGGGTCGGGGCGGCCACGCGGACTCTGCACCCCCCACGTGGTGATGATTATGCAGAATCTAAATGTTTGCGAGAGGGTGATACGTCCCCTCAATCCTCAAACCCCGGCCCGCTTGCGGAGGGACAGAAACGAGCGGAATCCTTCTGGGGCGGGTTGGCCGAGGAGGCCGGGGCGCCACTGGAAAAGCGGAGCCTGAGGAAATCTCGGAGAGACCGACACCTTATGCGCCCCAAGATGGCGCCGAGCGGGAAAGGGAAAGGCGGGGTGAGAACGCTCGCGGCGGGAACAAGGAGGTAGCGCTGGAATTGAATGGCGCGTGCAAGCGTGAGGGGGAGGAGAACATAAAAGAGAAGGGTGGTGCCCGCGAGGGGCGGAGAGCCAGTCAGCGCCCGTCTGCTCCGAGCAGCAGGCGGGGCGAGCCGGGGGGAGGGAGTGGCCCCACCCGCAAGGGAGGTGGGCGGGGCCGGGGCCCAACAAAAAGAGATCGGGGCCCAGAAGTGACCGGTCAGTCGAGTTCTGACTCCGGCTCGGACACTAGTCCGGGCGGGTGGGTCACAACCGACTCGAGCTCAGAGGAGGAGGAAGTGGGGGTGCATAGAGTTAAAAGCCGACACATCCCCACTCAAATTAAAGAAAAGCCGAGAGGGGGACAAATCCCTCTCACGGATTGGAGAAAAATAAAGATGGCATGTGCCGATTGGGCCCCATCGGCCAAGCTAGCATTCCCGGTTCGGGTCACAGACGGGGGACAGAGGGTCCACTCACCAATAAACCCTAAGGACATACAAGCAATTGTTAAAGCAATTGCAGATAAAGGACTTAATTCTGCCATGGTCTCCACCCTCATAGACAGCGTTTTCGGTGGAGATGATATGCTGCCCTTTGATATAAAACAAGCTTGCAGATTAATATTCGACGGGGCAGGGATGATTGTGTTCAAACAAGAATGGGAGGACAACTGCGTAAAGCAGCTGGCCCAAGTAGCTGGGGCAGATCACCCACTGCACGGCTCCAGCCTGCAGCGGCTCATGGGAACAGACCCTACAATGATCACCCCTCAGGCGCAAGCTCAGGGCCTGCGGGCCCATGAAGTCATGGCAACTACCCGTGCGGCCAGAGAAGCCATTCGCACAGCTTCTAGAGTTATCGCCAAGCCATCACCATGGTCCATGATAAAACAAAGTGAAAGTGAGAGTTTCACACAATTTGTGGACCGTCTCCAGGCAGCGGTCGACTCTTCGAGCCTGCCTGCGGAAGCAAAAGGCCCGGTGGTAGCAGAATGCTTGCGTCAGCAGTGCAACTTGACAACCAAAGAAATTCTGCGGTCATTGCCGGTGGGGTCAAGTATCGCAGACATGATCAAGCATGTCGTGAAGGAAGAGCGTCTAGCCCCAATCCAGATGGCCGTTAGCACTGCAATAGCCAAAGTGATGGCATGCTCTAAATGTGGCCAGGTGGGTCACGTTGTAACAAACTGCCCTCGGTTTAATGACTTGCCAACAGCATTCCCCCTGCGCCAGAATCGACCCAGAGGACCGTGTTGGGTCTGCGGGAAGCAAGGGCACTTTGCCAAGGAATGCAGATCTAAAACTCAGGGAAACAGGAGGGGGAGAGGGCACCTGGGCCACGCACGGCCCTTTCCCACTTGGGACACCAGGCAGCCCAACTTGCCAACCCCGAATGGGGCGAAGCGCCCCCGAACCTGCAGCCCCCCTCCGAGAAGCAACCAACTTTATGATCCAACCAGCGGTCCAGTCGAACCTGCCCTTATCTCAGGGACAGCAAGGACAACCCTCTGGGGGCGAAACCCCAGGGTGGCCCTGGCAGTGAAGAAGAAAATTCAACCAATGGGTCCTGTCCAAACGTTGTTGCCCATGAACTCTATGATACCAGAAGGACAACCTTGTGCTGTCCTTGATATTAAGGACTGTTTTTTCTCGATACCTCTACATGAGGCAGATAAGGAGCGGTTTGCTTTTTCTGTCGTGTTCCCGAATAGCCAACGCCCCAACTTGCGCTTTCAGTGGAAAGTGCTGCCTCAGGGAATGATCAACTCGCCTACTATTTGCCAAATTACGGTGGATCGAGCGTTAGCACCGGTTCGGTGCAGTGACCCGACCGCGACAATCATTCAATACATGGACGATATTTTGATCGCTGCACCATCAGAAAGTCAGGTGGACCAGCTAGTGTCGACAGTCTCAGAAACTCTAAAAATAAACGGGTTCGAGATTGCGAGCGCGAAAATTAAGAGAGGGCCATGTGTCAGTTTTTTGGGAGTGGGGATCACAAGTTCTTATGTGACCCCCCCCCAAACAAAAATCTGTCGACGCATCAAAACACTCCATGATATGCAACAGCTAGTGGGGTCTTTGCAATGGCTCCGTAATATCGTCCTGATCCCTCCTGAAACCATGGCCCCTCTGCATGATCTTCTAAAAGGAAAGCACCCATGGGAGCAAAAAACACTGACGACGGAAGCAATGAACTCTCTCGACTTCATCGAACAACAGGTATCGTCAAGCACACTTGCCAGATGGAACCCAAATTTACCACTTGACCTGTATGTACATTTCACGGAAGGAGGGGGAGTAGGGGCACTAGCCCAGGGCCCCCCTGATAAAGCTCAACCTATACAATGGATAGTCCTAGGAAAACCGTCACGTGCATTCTCTCCAGGAATCGAGTGCCTTGGTAACCTCATCATGAAAGGCAGAAAACTCGCCCTAAGACACCTAGGCATCGAACCTGCCAGGATATACCTACCTTTCCGCAAACAGCTCCCAACGCAATCAGTAGCAATGTCAGAGTATCTGGCCATAGCCCTGGTCGGATTTGGCGGAGAAGTCCGGTATGCTACAAAGCCCCCCTGGACTCAGATGCTGGCAATTGTCGACATCGACCTCCCACGGAAAATCATGGACCGACCCCAACAAGGACCAACGATCTTCACAGACGCATCCTCAGTGACCTCAACTGCAGCAGCGGTATGGCAATCGGATGAAGAATGGCACTGCATTAAAATGACCGATCGTGCGCTTTCAGTCCAGCAACTAGAAGTGATGGCCGTAGTACTAGCGTGCGGACTGTTCCCAATGGAACACCTCAACATAGTGACTGACTCGATGTTCGTGGCCAAGCTTTGCTTAGCCATGTCGGGACCTGGCGTGTCAACATCCACAGCAGCTTTAGTGTTAGAAGAAGCACTTTTCTCCCGAAAAGGTACCATATCGGTCATCCACGTCAATAGCCATAACCCAATCAAAGGGTTCTTCCAAACTGGTAATGACAAAGCAGACGCCGCAGCGAAAGGACTGTGGACGCTAAGAGATGCCCGTCAGCTGCATGAGTCTCTCCATATTGGAGCTAAAGCGCTAGCAAAGAGGTGTGGGATTTCAGTTACTGACGCGAAACACATAGTAGCCACGTGTCCCCACTGTCAGAAAGCACCATTGTGGTCCAGTGGAGTCAACCCCAGAGGCCTTAAGGCCTCCGAGGTGTGGCAGACGGATTTCACGCTCTGTCAGTTGCTGAAACCTCGAGCATGGCTAGCAGTAACCGTAGACACATATAGCGGAGTCATTGTAGCTACACAACACCTTAAGACCGACTCCAAAGCGACCATCCAACATTGGCTGACGGCTATGGCATGGCTTGGCATCCCTAATCAGATCAAAACGGACAATGGTCCGAACTTTGTCTCCAAATCAGTCCAGGCATTTGCTTGGAAGTGGGGTATCACCTTAATACACGGCATCCCATATAATAGCACAGGACAAGCCATAGTCGAACGAGCAAATCAAACGCTGAAATCTAAATTAGAAGTATTAGCAAAAACGGAAGGTTTTGTCAATGCCATTCCCCTGGGAGACCAAGCACGCCTGCTAGCGACTGCTCTGCTAGCTCTAAATCAGTTCCCCTGGGGGGAAGAGGTGAATAGCCCAACCCAAAAACATTGGGCCACCCGAGCGTTAGAGGAAGGCCCGTTGGTCACAATTAGAAATGAGCTGGGAGAATGGGAACAAGGGTGGAGGCTAGTCCTGACAGGGCGAGGGTATGCTGCTATCAAGAAAGATGGTAAAATTAAGTGGTGCCCGCTTAAGTCTATTAAACCGGACTTACACGACAAAGCTAACGAAAACTGTGAGTTTCTGTCCACAGGATCAGATCATCAGATGCCCTTGTAACCCGTACGCCCCGGTGGCAGGAGAGGACAAGTCAACAAGCATCCTGTCCGCACCTGGGAGTTCCGCACCGGCGGAATCCAAACAACAGCGACGTAGCCTCTATGGGAAGGGGCTGCTATCTGTTTGTGTAATTTTGATTTTAGAACTGATTGTAATAATCATATTGGTATTGGTCTTTAGACCCTGTGTATTGAGTAAGCTTGCGACGTTTGTTAAGAGCTGGCCAGCGAAGGTTAATTTTATGTTTGTAGAATACCAGCAGCTGCTTTAAGAAGGTATTGGGTTAGCGCTACACCCAGTTACATTTAAGTTACCATGGGCCCAAGTGTGCAAAGTGTTTGTTACTATGAAACTGCTGTTTACACGTTTTAGACTTTATATTTTAAATTCAGACTTTTGATGTTATATTTGAGACTTGTTAAGATTTTATATTTGCTAAGATTTTTATATTTTATAAATTTTTTGGCTATTTCGTTAAGCATAGGGAGGGGGGAAATGTGGGTAGCTAAGGCCCAGCGGTCGGAAGATCTCGCGATGTACGGGAAGGTAGGACCCCCTCCCGGGTAGCCAATTGCGTATTAGTTCATGATGTAAGCAGACGGAAGTGACGTCGTAAGCCCAGGCTATATAAGGCTGTGTTACGTATCAATAAACGCCATTTGCCGTCCACCACATTGGTGTCTGTGAGCTTATGGACCGAGTGACCTGGGTTTGGTCACCGTGTCGTTCCTGAACCAGGTCGCCACGCCTCCGGAGGCAACGCCCCCCGAAGGCAACACCACCTGGCATCTTAGGGCTGCTCGTGGCTCTGGGGTGACTGCACAGACTGTAAAACATCTGTATCAACTGGTAAGCCAATGGCTTTTAATTTAGACTCCAGGCTGTACTTATAATGCTGAGTAGGGAGGACCAGGAACTAATAGCTAGTTCTAACACCAGATTTTACCTACCAGCTCACACCCGCACTGCCTGCAGCTGGCCTTTTGTACAGCAAACTTATCTTAGAGCCTGTTGAAGTGGTTGAAACGAGAGTCCAAAAGAAACTGAACAAAGAAAGCATTATGGACAACCAGGAGTCCTACTTTAATTTTCTCCCTTATTTCCTGGACCTCTTTTATTTGTCAGGACAGACCTGCTGACAGTGTACTCATGATACTCCTATGATTTCAGGTGTTACTGAAACAAATCAGTAGCCAGCTCTTCTTAGTGAATAATTAGACACCATACCTCGTCACATTCGTAGCAACAGTACCTAAACTAACATTTCCTGTAATCAGTCTGGCTCTCATTACACTTTCTGGAAAGTACGGCACTAAAGGACGACCTTTACTTGTCAAGCCATTCCCAAAGAAACACATGAAGGTGTTTATTGGAGCTGAGGTCAATTAAAGAGAAGCTCAAGCTTCTAAAACAGCTAAAGCATTAGGACCGAGTCTCTGAAATATGCCAGTGCAGAGTAGTGTAAAAATAAACAAGTACTCAAATAAATTAAAATACCCATGTTTCTCATAGCAACACTAAATTACAGCAATCACTATGCACTAACGAGAACTGCTAAAGCAGCATTTCATCATTCTTGTAGATTTTACCACCAAGGGTGGCCACTACACAATCAAGACCATTTTGTTTTCCACTAAGGGCCAAACTCTTGACTCTTTGGATTGTGTCTTGGGAGCAAGGATTCCACTGGCAAGAATTAAAGCATCCTTTCTGAGTTCCGTTTGCCTGCTAGTAAGGTGGCGGTGAGAGCCCTGCAGGGTTGGGATGTAAAGGCACTTAAGGGGTTAGTCCCTGAATTTGGACTTGAGATTAGAGTCCCCAGCTTCGGCATATCATCAGGATTTTGGGGTCACAGTCTCCAGTTTCAGCATATAATCATGATTTTGTTTCAGTTTGCCTGGGATTCATCACTGTCTGTGTGATTGTCTGTGTGAGCAGGCAAGAGTTCCAATTTGTTTAAGTTTGGGAAACTGACTTTGGCATGATTTGTTTTGTCTAATATCTTGACACTGCAGGGGTAATTGCAATTTATTTTGGTTGGTCTGTCCATAATTGACTGTTTATAATATGGGTGTGGGATCATTGCAGAGAAATCCCTTTTGGTGTGTGTTTTAATGCATTGGAGACAACTCAGTGGACCTCCAAATCAGGTGGTAGCTAGAGAAAATCTTATTCAGTGTTTCAATACGACTTTAGATTCTAACACTTTGCTGCAGGTGATGCTTTTGTGAAGGGAACAGAAGTGGCATGAGGCAATATATGCTGATATGGTTTTCACTTTGCAGAATCGCCCAGAGCGGCCAAAAGAATGGGATCTTAGCACCTGGTAATCCCTTTCTCTTAGCCTTGGAAAAAGATAAGGGAAAGACTTTGAAAAGATATTGCTCTGCTTGTAGTATTGGACAAAGATGTTTGGAAGTTTATGAACAACAAAAAGGTGGTGGACCTGAGGACACAACTGATTTATTGATCGTTTCTGGACACCACCTTAGAGGGTCTCACAGTGAGGGATGAGAAGGAGATGAACGAGAGAATGACGCTCAGGGTGGCTGATCATTAATGGGAGCAGAAGGCTTCAGTCCGATAGCGGGACGAATGAGAGCTAAACAAGGAGAAGTTCTACAAACTCCCTTATACCAGGCTGTGGGAAATGAAGAACAAGTGATTAGAAAAGTCCCTTTTCTTATTACTCATTTGAACAATTGGAAGTTCACAGCAGGAAATTATAGAAATAATCCAGATCGGACAGTTAGCGCTTTTGAGATAACGATTAAAATGCAAGACACTGACTGGGAAGACATTATGGTGATTAAGCAAGTAATGTCTGATGGTACAGAGAAGGAGCGGATTCATAAAGCAGGCACTGGGAGTTTTATGGGGAACAGTGGCTCCATTGTTTTACAAGGAGCTGAGCACGAGACTCAGGAAAATTACTGGATGTTGCTTGAGTGGCGTACAGAAATAGGGAGAGAAAGAGATTATTGGCAGTGCTGGAAGGGAATGCTTGTGGAAAAGGAGGATATAGGGGAGGATCCAGGGGAAGAGGAAGGCTCAAAGAAGATTTGGGCAACAGGAAACTGAGGTCTATATATCAGAATCCAAATATATCAAATGACAGCTTTGTTATTACAGGATGTCAGCTTTCTAGGAAAAGTAATCCCTTGAGAGGCTGAAGATGCTGTGGTCCTGGCAGTGCGGGCTAGAGAGACAGCTGGAAGGTCCAAGTAAACAGAACTGTAAGGAGGCGATTTGAGACCAGGATTGGTCCCAATAAGAATTAAAAAATATCCTACAAAACTGGAAGCTAGCTTGGGTTAGCATCAGTAATTCAGAAATTCTTGAAATAGAAGTTGTTAGTGGAATGCGAGTCACAATAGAATACTCTGATTTTACCAGTGAAAAGGCAAATGGTAAGGGTTACCATTTAGTATAGGATACATCCAATGGTTGTGAATCCATACACTCTTTTAACAGGTTTAACTGAAACACAGGGTTGGTTTACACTGCTAGACTTTTTGGGATAGTGGACAGTGTTGGCTTTGGATTTCAAATTAGCAAAGCCTTGGTACAAGGCATTAAAGATATCTCCCCCTGAGCATGTGGACTGGACCGATAACAGCAGAGCAGCCTACAAATATTTAAAATTGCCTCTAATTAAAGTACCAGCACTCAGGCTACTGGACTTAATAAAGCCTTTTGAGCTTTTTCACGCATAAAAGACGTGGGGCGGCCCTGGGAGTACTATCTCAGTTTCTGGGAGAAGAGTGACACGTAATGTCCTGTGTCTCAAAAGAACTGGATAACATCAGCCAAGGATGGCTGGGCTGCCTGAAAGCAGTTGCCACTACAGTTACGTCGATCCAGGAAGCTCGCAGATTTACAACCCCCAGAAAATGTCAGTGTACGTACCACACACGGTTATCGCTGTCCTGGAACAAAAAGGACGACACTGGCTCTCTCCTAGTTGAATGTTAAAGTACCAGGTGGTAGTTTTGGAGCAGGGTGATGTCCTGCTTAAGATCACTTCAGCTGTTAACTCAGCAGTGCTTCTTTCTACTGACCGTGTAGAAGGGACTCCTGAGCATGATTGCTGGCAGACGACTGAAGAAGTATATTTCAGCCACCTGGACCTTAAAGATCAACCACTTCAGAGTGCAAATTAGGGATTATTCACAGACAGGAGCAGCTCTGTGCAAGGAGGAAAGAGGTTGTCAGGGTATGCAGCTACCACAATAAGCTCAGTAGTGCAAGCTTGTGCTTTGCCATCAACCACCTCTGCTCAGAAAACCAAATTAGTGGCCCTAACCAGGGCCTTGGATTTAAGTCGAGACAAGAAAGTAGATATCTGGACAGACTCCAAACATGGGAGTTGCGCACACCCCTGGAGCCACATGGAAGGAGAGGGAGCTTAACAGAACAAGGGACTGGAATCAAGTATACAGAACAAATGAAAAAATCACCAGCCAGCATTCAGCAACCTACAGAAGTGGGTACTACGCATGGTAAGGCACATCAGCTGGAGAAATCTAATACCATATCCTGAAATCAATTAGCTAATAAAGCTGCAAAAGAGGTTGCAGAAACAGGCATCGTGGCCTTAGCACCAGATAAGGACATAAAATTGCCAGAAACAGTTCCTAGATATGACGCATGAATGGATTAGGACACAACAAGCGAGGGAGCAGGCGAAGGACTCTGTCATACCCCCTGGTGGTAACGCCTCCTATTCCTTTAAGGGAATTGGCCAAATAGAGCATTATAAAGTACACTGAGGAACTGAAAATCTTTTAGGACACTTAAAGAAAGCAGTTACAAGAAACGCCATGACAAAAGTTGTTCCTTCTGTGTGGAAAAGTGTGGGCTATGCCAAAGGAACAATCCCAGTCTCAATAATCGAGTAATACTTGGGAATGTTAAGGCAGGAAATTCCCCTGGAGAATGGCAAATAGATTTTACTAAGTTAGTCCAAAAATAAGGATACAGACACATTCTAGTTTTAGTCAAAACCTTTTTGGGCCAGACAGAGGCTTTCCCATCTCGCACCGCTAAGGCAAGAGAAATGGTAAAAATTTTACTTAAATAAATTATTGCAGGGTTTGGGGTGCCTTAAGAAAGGTCTTCAGACAGAAGTCCTCATTTTGTGGCAGAAGTAATCAAACAAATAAGCAGTGTTCTAGGAATATCTTGGGATTTGCATATGCCTTACAGGCCTCAGTTTAGTGGGAAAGCAGAGAGAATGAATTATACTTGGAAGTTGCAGTTGGGTAAAACACATCAGGAAACTTCTATGACCTGAGGAGAAGCTCTACCTTTAACATTATTAAGAATTTTAATTCAACCTTGACAAGGAGGCCTTATCCCATGAGTTATTTTACCTGCTACATGGAGATGCCGCATATCCCAGGAGATATCACCATTCAAGGGAACTTGGACATTAATAACTATTTGCTGTCTTTAGGAAGGACTCTCTAGGAGTTGCAGAAATTAGTGACTGTTACCAAATTCCAGGCCTTGATACACCAGCACATCCATTCCAGCTTGGAGACTGGGTGTATATCAAGTCCTGGGCCTCCGAACCCAGGCGGAAAGGACCATACAAAGTACTTTGGACTATATACAGAGCTGTGAAGTAAGCTGGAAAAGGACCTCGGATTCATTATTCACCGATTAAGAAGGTTGCTGCTACAAGGACTGCAGAACAGCAATCCCCGACTGCT
>NW_027206672.1:1500000-1591000 GCF_032191515.1 Phaenicophaeus curvirostris | reverse complement strand
TCTTTGCCCTTGTCCGCCCCTCTTTGCCCTTGTCCGCCCCTCTTTGCCCTTGTCCGCCCCTCTTTGCCCTTGTCCGCCCCTCTTTGCCCTTGTCCGCCCCTCTTTGCCCTTGTCCGCCCCTCTTTGCCCTTGTCCGCCCCTCTTTGCCCTTGTCCGCCCCTCTTTGCCCTTGTCCTGTATTCTCTGCCCTTGTCCGCCCCTCTTTGCCCTTGTCCGCCCCTCTTTGCCCTTGTCCGCCCCTCTTTGCCCTTGTCCGCCCCTCTTTGCCCTTGTCCGCCCCTCTTTGCCCTTGTCCGCCCCTCTTTGCCCTTGTCCGCCCCTCTTTGCCCTTGTCCGCCCCTCTTTGCCCTTGTCCGCCCCTCTTTGCCCTTGTCCGCCCCTCTTTGCCCTTGTCCGCCCCTCTTTGCCCTTGTCCTGCCCTTCTCTGCCCTTGTCCGCCCCTCTTTGCCCTTGTCCGCCCCTCTTTGCCCTTGTCCGCCCCTCTTTGCCCTTGTCCGCCCCTCTTTGCCCTTGTCCGCCCCTCTTTGCCCTTGTCCGCCCCTCTTTGCCCTTGTCCGCCCCTCTTTGCCCTTGTCCGCCCCTCTTTGCCCTTGTCCGCCCCTCTTTGCCCTTGTCCGCCCCTCTTTGCCCTTGTCCGCCCCTCTTTGCCCTTGTCCGCCCCTCTTTGCCCTTGTCCGCCCCTCTTTGCCCTTGTCCGCCCCTCTTTGCCCTTGTCCGCCCCTCTTTGCCCTTGTCCTGTATTCTCTGCCCTTGTCCTGCTCCTCTTGCCCTTGTCCGCCCCTCTTTGCCCTTGTCCGCCCCTCTTTGCCCTTGTCCGCCCCTCTTTGCCCTTGTTCCGCCCCTCTTTGCCCTTGTCCGCCCTCTTTGCCCTTGTCCGCCCCTCTTTGCCCTTGTCCGCCCCTCTTTGCCCTTGTCCGCCCCTCTTTGCCCTTGTCCGCCCCTCTTTGCCCTTGTCCGCCCCTCTTTGCCCTTGTCCGCCCCTCTTTGCCCTTGTCCGCCCCTCTTTGCCCTTGTCCGCCCCTCTTTGCCCTTGTCCTGTATTCTCTGCCCTTGTCCGCCCCTCTTTGCCCTTGTCCGCCCCTCTTTGCCCTTGTCCGCCCCTCTTTGCCCTTGTCCGCCCCTCTTTGCCCTTGTCCGCCCCTCTTTGCCCTTGTCCGCCCCTCTTTGCCCTTGTCCGCCCCTCTTTGCCCTTGTCCGCCCCTCTTTGCCCTTGTCCGCCCCTCTTTGCCCTTGTCCGCCCCTCTTTGCCCTTGTCCGCCCCTCTTTGCCCTTGTCCGCCCCTCTTTGCCCTTGTCCGCCCCTCTTTGCCCTTGTCCTGTATCTCTGCCCTTGTCCTGTATTCTCTGCCCTTGTCCGCCCCTCTTTGCCCTTGTCCGCCCCTCTTTGTCCGCCCCTCTTTGCCCTTGTCCGCCCCCTCTTTGCCCTTGTCCGCCCCTCTTTGCCCTTGTCCGCCCCTCTTTGCCCTTGTCCGCCCCTCTTTGCCCTTGTCCGCCCCTCTTTGCCCTTGTCCGCCCCTCTTTGCCCTTGTCCGCCCCTCTTTGCCCTTGTCCGCCCCTCTTTGCCCTTGTCCGCCCCTCTTTGCCCTTGTCCGCCCCTCTTTGCCCTTGTCCGCCCCTCTTTGCCCTTGTCCTGTATTCTCTTGCCCTTGTCCGCCCCTCTCTGCCCTTGTCCGCCCCTCTCTGCCCTTGTCCGCCCCTCTTTGCCCTTGTCCGCCCCTCTTTGCCCTTGTCCGCCCCTCTTTGCCCTTGTCCGCCCCCTCTTTGCCCTTGTCCGCCCCTCTTTGCCCTTGTCCGCCCCTCTTTGCCCTTGTCCGCCCCTCTTTGCCCTTGTCCGCCCCTCTTTGCCCTTGTCCGCCCCTCTTTGCCCTTGTCCGCCCCTCTTTGCCCTTGTCCGCCCCTCTTTGCCCTTGTCCTGTATTCTCTGCCCTTGTCCGCCCCTCTTTGCCCTTGTCCGCCCCTCTTTGCCCTTGTCCGCCCCTCTTTGCCCTTTCGTCCGCCCCTCTTTGCCCTTGTCCGCCCCTCTTTGCCCTTGTCCGCCCCTCTTTGCCCTTGTCCGCCCCTCTTTGCCCTTGTCCGCCCCTCTTTGCCCTTGTCCGCCCCTCTTTGCCCTTGTCCGCCCCTCTTTGCCCTTGTCCGCCCCTCTTTGCCCTTGTCCGCCCCTCTTTGCCCTTGTCCGCCCCTCTTTGCCCTTGTCCCTTATTCTCCGAACTTGTCCGCCCCTCTTTGCCCTTGTCCCTTATTCTCCGAACTTGTCCGCCCCTCTTTGCCCTTGTCCGCCCCTCTTTGCCCTTGTCCGCCCCTCTTTGCCCTTGTCCGCCCCTCTTTGCCCTTGTCCGCCCCTCTTTGCCCTTGTCCGCCCCTCTTTGCCCTTGTCCGCCCCTCTTTGCCCTTGTCCTGTATTCTCTGCCCTTGTCCGCCCCTCTTTGCCCTTGTCCGCCCCTCTTTGCCCTTGTCCGCCCCTCTTTGCCCTTGTCCGCCCCTCTTTGCCCTTGTCCGCCCCTCTTTGCCCTTGTCCGCCCCTCTTTGCCCTTGTCCGCCCCTCTTTGCCCTTGTCCGCCCCTCTTTGCCCTTGTCCGCCCCTCTTTGCCCTTGTCCGCCCCTCTTTGCCCTTGTCCGCCCCTCTTTGCCCTTGTCCGCCCCTCTTTGCCCTTGTCCTGTATTCTTTGCCCTTGTCCGCCCCTCTTTGCCCTTGTCCGCCCCTCTTTGCCCTTGTCCGCCCCTCTTTGCCCTTGTCCGCCCCTCTTTGCCCTTGTCCGCCCCTCTTTGCCCTTGTCCGCCCCTCTTTGCCCTTGTCCGCCCCTCTTTGCCCTTGTCCGCCCCTCTTTGCCCTTGTCCGCCCCTCTTTGCCCTTGTCCGCCCCTCTTTGCCCTTGTCCGCCCCTCTTTGCCCTTGTCCGCCCCTCTTTGCCCTTGTCCGCCCCTCTTTGCCCTTGTCCGCCCCTCTTTGCCCTTGTCCGCCCCTCTTTGCCCTTGTCCGCCCCTCTTTGCCCTTGTCCGCCCCTCTTTGCCCTTGTCCTGTATTCTCTGCCCTTGTCCGCCCCTCTTTGCCCTTGTCCTGTATTCTCTGCCCTTGTCCGCCCCTCTTTGCCCTTGTCCTGTATTCTCTGCCCTTGTCCTGTATTCTCTGCCCTTGTCCTGTATTCTCTGCCCTTGTCCTGTATTCTCTGCCCTTGTCCTGTATTCTCTGCCCTTGTCCTGTATTCTCTGCCCTTGTCCTGTATTCTCTGCCCTTGTCCTGTATTCTCTGCCCTTGTCCTGTATTCTCTGCCCTTGTCCTGTATTCTCTGCCCTTGTCCGCCCCTCTTTGCCCTTGTCCGCCCCTCTTTGCCCTTGTCCGCCCCTCTTTGCCCTTGTCCGCCCCTCTTTGCCCTTGTCCGCCCCTCTTTGCCCTTGTCCGCCCCTCTTTGCCCTTGTCCGCCCCTCTTTGCCCTTGTCCGCCCCTCTTTGCCCTTGTCCGCCCCTCTTTGCCCTTGTCCGCCCCTCTTTGCCCTTGTCCGCCCCTCTTTGCCCTTGTCCGCCCCTCTTTGCCCTTGTCCTGTATTCTCTGCCCTTGTCCGCCCCTCTTTGCCCTTGTCCGCCCCTCTTTGCCCTTGTCCGCCCCTCTTTGCCCTTGTCCGCCCCTCTTTGCCCTTGTCCGCCCCTCTTTGCCCTTGTCCGCCCCTCTTTGCCCTTGTCCGCCCCTCTTTGCCCTTGTCCGCCCCTCTTTGCCCTTGTCCGCCCCTCTTTGCCCTTGTCCGCCCCTCTTTGCCCTTGTCCGCCCCTCTTTGCCCTTGTCCGCCCCTCTTTGCCCTTGTCCGCCCCTCTTTGCCCTTGTCCGCCCCTCTTTGCCCTTGTCCGCCCCTCTTTGCCCTTGTCCGCCCCTCTTTGCCCTTGTCCGCCCCTCTTTGCCCTTGTCCGCCCCTCTTTGCCCTTGTCCTGTATTCTCTGCCCTTGTCCGCCCCTCTTTGCCCTTGTCCGCCCCTCTTTGCCCTTGTCCGCCCCTCTTTGCCCTTGTCCGCCCCTCTTTGCCCTTGTCCGCCCCTCTTTGCCCTTGTCCGCCCCTCTTTGCCCTTGTCCGCCCCTCTTTGCCCTTGTCCGCCCCTCTTTGCCCTTGTCCGCCCCTCTTTGCCCTTGTCCGCCCCTCTTTGCCCTTGTCCGCCCCTCTTTGCCCTTGTCCTGTATTCTCTGCCCTTGTCCGCCCCTCTTTGCCCTTGTCCGCCCCTCTTTGCCCTTGTCCGCCCCTCTTTGCCCTTGTCCGCCCCTCTTTGCCCTTGTCCGCCCCTCTTTGCCCTTGTCCGCCCCTCTTTGCCCTTGTCCGCCCCTCTTTGCCCTTGTCCGCCCCTCTTTGCCCTTGTCCGCCCCTCTTTGCCCTTGTCCGCCCCTCTTTGCCCTTGTCCGCCCCTCTTTGCCCTTGTCCGCCCCTCTTTGCCCTTGTCCGCCCCTCTTTGCCCTTGTCCGCCCCTCTTTGCCCTTGTCCGCCCCTCTTTGCCCTTGTCCGCCCCTCTTTGCCCTTGTCCTGTATTCTCTGCCCTTGTCCGCCCCTCTTTGCCCTTGTCCGCCCCTCTTTGCCCTTGTCCGCCCCTTTTTGCCCTTGTCCGCCCCTCTTTGCCCTTGTCCGCCCCTCTTTGCCCTTGTCCTGTATTCTCTGCCCTTGTCCGCCCCTCTTTGCCCTTGTCCGCCCCTCTTTGCCCTTGTCCGCCCCTCTTTGCCCTTGTCCGCCCCTCTTTGCCCTTGTCCGCCCCTCTTTGCCCTTGTCCGCCCCTCTTTGCCCTTGTCCGCCCCTCTTTGCCCTTGTCCGCCCCTCTTTGCCCTTGTCCGCCCCTCTTTGCCCTTGTCCGCCCCTCTTTGCCCTTGTCCGCCCCTCTTTGCCCTTGTCCGCCCCTCTTTGCCCTTGTCCGCCCCTCTTTGCCCTTGTCCTGTATTCTCTGCCCTTGTCCGCCCCTCTTTGCCCTTGTCCTGTATTCTCTGCCCTTGTCCTGTATTCTCTGCCCTTGTCCTGTATTCTCTGCCCTTGTCCTGTATTCTCTGCCCTTGTCCTGTATTCTCTGCCCTTGTCCTGTATTCTCTGCCCTTGTCCTGTATTCTCTGCCCTTGTCCTGTATTCTCTGCCCTTGTCCGCCCCTCTTTGCCCTTGTCCGCCCCTCTTTGCCCTTGTCCGCCCCTCTTTGCCCTTGTCCGCCCCTCTTTGCCCTTGTCCGCCCCTCTTTGCCCTTGTCCGCCCCTCTTTGCCCTTGTCCGCCCCTCTTTGCCCTTGTCCGCCCCTCTTTGCCCTTGTCCGCCCCTCTTTGCCCTTGTCCGCCCCTCTTTGCCCTTGTCCGCCCCTCTTTGCCCTTGTCCGCCCCTCTTTGCCCTTGTCCGCCCCTCTTTGCCCTTGTCCGCCCCTCTTTGCCCTTGTCCGCCCCTCTTTGCCCTTGTCCGCCCCTCTTTGCCCTTGTCCGCCCCTCTTTGCCCTTGTCCGCCCCTCTTTGCCCTTGTCCTGTATTCTCTGCCCTTGTCCTGTATTCTCTGCCCTTGTCCTGTATTCTCTGCCCTTGTCCTGTATTCTCTGCCCTTGTCCTGTATTCTCTGCCCTTGTCCTGTATTCTCTGCCCTTGTCCTGTATTCTCTGCCCTTGTCCTGTATTCTCTGCCCTTGTCCTGTATTCTCTGCCCTTGTCCGCCCCTCTTTGCCCTTGTCCGCCCCTCTTTGCCCTTGTCCGCCCCTCTTTGCCCTTGTCCGCCCCTCTTTGCCCTTGTCCGCCCCTCTTTGCCCTTGTCCGCCCCTCTTTGCCCTTGTCCGCCCCTCTTTGCCCTTGTCCGCCCCTCTTTGCCCTTGTCCGCCCCTCTTTGCCCTTGTCCGCCCCTCTTTGCCCTTGTCCGCCCCTCTTTGCCCTTGTCCGCCCCTCTTTGCCCTTGTCCGCCCCTCTTTGCCCTTGTCCGCCCCTCTTTGCCCTTGTCCTGTATTCTCTGCCCTTGTCCGCCCCTCTTTGCCCTTGTCCGCCCCTCTTTGCCCTTGTCCGCCCCTCTTTGCCCTTGTCCGCCCCTCTTTGCCCTTGTCCGCCCCTCTTTGCCCTTGTCCGCCCCTCTTTGCCCTTGTCCGCCCCTCTTTGCCCTTGTCCGCCCCTCTTTGCCCTTGTCCGCCCCTCTTTGCCCTTGTCCGCCCCTCTTTGCCCTTGTCCGCCCCTCTTTGCCCTTGTCCGCCCCTCTTTGCCCTTGTCCGCCCCTCTTTGCCCTTGTCCTGTATTCTCTGCCCTTGTCCGCCCCTCTTTGCCCTTGTCCTGTATTCTCTGCCCTTGTCCGCCCCTCTCTGCCCTTGTCCTGTATTCTCTGCCCTTGTCCTGTATTCTCTGCCCTTGTCCGCCCCTCTTTGCCCTTGTCCGCCCCTCTTTGCCCTTGTCCGCCCCTCTTTGCCCTTGTCCGCCCCTCTTTGCCCTTGTCCGCCCCTCTTTGCACTTGTCCGCCCCTCTTTGCCCTTGTCCGCCCCTCTTTGCCCTTGTCCGCCCCTCTTTGCCCTTGTCCGCCCCTCTTTGCCCTTGTCCGCCCCTCTTTGCCCTTGTCCGCCCCTCTTTGCCCTTGTCCGCCCCTCTTTGCCCTTGTCCGCCCCTCTTTGCACTTGTCCGCCCCTCTTTGCCCTTGTCCGCCCCTCTTTGCCCTTGTCCGCCCCTCTTTGCCCTTGTCCTGTATTCTCTGCCCTTGTCCGCCCCTCTTTGCCCTTGTCCGCCCCTCTTTGCCCTTGTCCGCCCCTCTTTGCCCTTGTCCGCCCCTCTTTGCCCTTGTCCGCCCCTCTTTGCCCTTGTCCGCCCCTCTTTGCCCTTGTCCGCCCCTCTTTGCCCTTGTCCGCCCCTCTTTGCCCTTGTCCGCCCCTCTTTGCCCTTGTCCGCCCCTCTTTGCCCTTGTCCGCCCCTCTTTGCCCTTGTCCGCCCCTCTTTGCCCTTGTCCGCCCCTCTTTGCCCTTGTCCGCCCCTCTTTGCCCTTGTCCGCCCCTCTTTGCCCTTGTCCGCCCCTCTTTGCCCTTGTCCGCCCCTCTTTGCCCTTGTCCTGTATTCTCTGCCCTTGTCCTGTATTCTCTGCCCTTGTCCTGTATTCTCTGCCCTTGTCCTGTATTCTCTGCCCTTGTCCGCCCCTCTTTGCCCTTGTCCGCCCCTCTTTGCCCTTGTCCGCCCCTCTTTGCCCTTGTCCGCCCCTCTTTGCCCTTGTCCGCCCCTCTTTGCCCTTGTCCGCCCCTCTTTGCCCTTGTCCGCCCCTCTTTGCCCTTGTCCGCCCCTCTTTGCCCTTGTCCGCCCCTCTTTGCCCTTGTCCGCCCCTCTTTGCCCTTGTCCGCCCCTCTTTGCCCTTGTCCGCCCCTCTTTGCCCTTGTCCGCCCCTCTTTGCCCTTGTCCTGTATTCTCTGCCCTTGTCCGCCCCTCTTTGCCCTTGTCCGCCCCTCTTTGCCCTTGTCCGCCCCTCTTTGCCCTTGTCCGCCCCTCTTTGCCCTTGTCCGCCCCTCTTTGCCCTTGTCCGCCCCTCTTTGCCCTTGTCCGCCCCTCTTTGCCCTTGTCCTGTATTCTCTGCCCTTGTCCGCCCCTCTTTGCCCTTGTCCTGTATTCTCTGCCCTTGTCCGCCCCTCTTTGCCCTTGTCCTGTATTCTCTGCCCTTGTCCGCCCCTCTTTGCCCTTGTCCTGTATTCTCTGCCCTTGTCCGCCCCTCTTTGCCCTTGTCCTGTATTCTCTGCCCTTGTCCTGTATTCTCTGCCCTTGTCCTGTATTCTCTGCCCTTGTCCGCCCCTCTTTGCCCTTGTCCGCCCCTCTTTGCCCTTGTCCGCCCCTCTTTGCCCTTGTCCGCCCCTCTTTGCCCTTGTCCGCCCCTCTTTGCCCTTGTCCGCCCCTCTTTGCCCTTGTCCGCCCCTCTTTGCCCTTGTCCGCCCCTCTTTGCCCTTGTCCGCCCCTCTTTGCCCTTGTCCGCCCCTCTTTGCCCTTGTCCGCCCCTCTTTGCCCTTGTCCGCCCCTCTTTGCCCTTGTCCGCCCCTCTTTGCCCTTGTCCGCCCCTCTTTGCCCTTGTCCGCCCCTCTTTGCCCTTGTCCGCCCCTCTTTGCCCTTGTCCGCCCCTCTTTGCCCTTGTCCGCCCCTCTTTGCCCTTGTCCTGTATTCTCTGCCCTTGTCCGCCCCTCTTTGCCCTTGTCCTGTATTCTCTGCCCTTGTCCGCCCCTCTTTGCCCTTGTCCTGTATTCTCTGCCCTTGTCCGCCCCTCTTTGCCCTTGTCCTGTATTCTCTGCCCTTGTCCGCCCCTCTTTGCCCTTGTCCTGTATTCTCTGCCCTTGTCCTGTATTCTCTGCCCTTGTCCGCCCCTCTTTGCCCTTGTCCTGTATTCTCTGCCCTTGTCCGCCCCTCTTTGCCCTTGTCCGCCCCTCCTTGCCCTTGTCCGCCCCTCTTTGCCCTTGTCCGCCCCTCTTTGCCCTTGTCCGCCCCTCTTTGCCCTTGTCCGCCCCTCTTTGCCCTTGTCCGCCCCTCTTTGCCCTTGTCCGCCCCTCTTTGCCCTTGTCCGCCCCTCTTTGCCCTTGTCCGCCCCTCTTTGCCCTTGTCCGCCCCTCTTTGCCCTTGTCCGCCCCTCTTTGCCCTTGTCCGCCCCTCTTTGCCCTTGTCCGCCCCTCTTTGCCCTTGTCCGCCCCTCTTTGCCCTTGTCCGCCCCTCTTTGCCCTTGTCCGCCCCTCTTTGCCCTTGTCCGCCCCTCTTTGCCCTTGTCCGCCCCTCTTTGCCCTTGTCCGCCCCTCTTTGCCCTTGTCCGCCCCTCTTTGCCCTTGTCCTGTATTCTCTGCCCTTGTCCGCCCCTCTTTGCCCTTGTCCGCCCCTCTTTGCCCTTGTCCGCCCCTCTTTGCCCTTGTCCGCCCCTCTTTGCCCTTGTCCGCCCCTCTTTGCCCTTGTCCGCCCCTCTTTGCCCTTGTCCGCCCCTCTTTGCCCTTGTCCTGTATTCTCTGCCCTTGTCCGCCCCTCTTTGCCCTTGTCCTGTATTCTCTGCCCTTGTCCTGTATTCTCTGCCCTTGTCCGCCCCTCTTTGCCCTTGTCCTGTATTCTCTGCCCTTGTCCGCCCCTCTTTGCCCTTGTCCTGTATTCTCTGCCCTTGTCCTGTATTCTCTGCCCTTGTCCTGTATTCTCTGCCCTTGTCCGCCCCTCTTTGCCCTTGTCCGCCCCTCTTTGCCCTTGTCCGCCCCTCTTTGCCCTTGTCCGCCCCTCTTTGCCCTTGTCCGCCCCTCTTTGCCCTTGTCCGCCCCTCTTTGCCCTTGTCCGCCCCTCTTTGCCCTTGTCCGCCCCTCTTTGCCCTTGTCCGCCCCTCTTTGCCCTTGTCCGCCCCTCTTTGCCCTTGTCCGCCCCTCTTTGCCCTTGTCCGCCCCTCTTTGCCCTTGTCCGCCCCTCTTTGCCCTTGTCCTGTATTCTCTGCCCTTGTCCTGTATTCTCTGCCCTTGTCCTGTATTCTCTGCCCTTGTCCTGTATTCTCTGCCCTTGTCCTGTATTCTCTGCCCTTGTCCTGTATTCTCTGCCCTTGTCCTGTATTCTCTGCCCTTGTCCTGTATTCTCTGCCCTTGTCCGCCCCTCTTTGCCCTTGTCCGCCCCTCTTTGCCCTTGTCCGCCCCTCTTTGCCCTTGTCCGCCCCTCTTTGCCCTTGTCCGCCCCTCTTTGCCCTTGTCCGCCCCTCTTTGCCCTTGTCCGCCCCTCTTTGCCCTTGTCCGCCCCTCTTTGCCCTTGTCCTGTATTCTCTGCCCTTGTCCGCCCCTCTTTGCCCTTGTCCTGTATTCTCTGCCCTTGTCCGCCCCTCTTTGCCCTTGTCCTGTATTCTCTGCCCTTGTCCTGTATTCTCTGCCCTTGTCCTGTATTCTCTGCCCTTGTCCGGTATTCTCTGCCCTTGTCCGGTATTCTCTGCCCTTGTCCGGTATTCTCTGCCCTTGTCCTGTATTCTCTGCCCTTGTCCTGTATTCTCTGCCCTTGTCCTGTATTCTCTGCCCTTGTCCTGTATTCTCTGCCCTTGTCCGCCCCTCTTTGCCCTTGTCCGCCCCTCTTTGCCCTTGTCCTGTATTCTCTGCCCTTGTCCGCCCCTCTTTGCCCTTGTCCTGTATTCTCTGCCCTTGTCCGCCCCTCTTTGCCCTTGTCCTGTATTCTCTGCCCTTGTCCTGTATTCTCTGCCCTTGTCCTGTATTCTCTGCCCTTGTCCTGTATTCTCTGCCCTTGTCCTGTATTCTCTGCCCTTGTCCTGTATTCTCTGCCCTTGTCCTGTATTCTCTGCCCTTGTCCGCCCCTCTTTGCCCTTGTCCGCCCCTCTTTGCCCTTGTCCGCCCCTCTTTGCCCTTGTCCGCCCCTCTTTGCCCTTGTCCGCCCCTCTTTGCCCTTGTCCGCCCCTCTTTGCCCTTGTCCGCCCCTCTTTGCCCTTGTCCGCCCCTCTTTGCCCTTGTCCGCCCCTCTTTGCCCTTGTCCGCCCCTCTTTGCCCTTGTCCGCCCCTCTTTGCCCTTGTCCGCCCCTCTTTGCCCTTGTCCGCCCCTCTTTGCCCTTGTCCTGTGTTCTCTGCCCTTGTCCTGTGTTCTCTGCCCTTGTCCTGTGTTCTCTGCCCTTGTCCTGTGTTCTCTGCCCTTGTCCTGTGTTCTCTGCCCTTGTCCTGTGTTCTCTGCCCTTGTCCTGTGTTCTCTGCCCTTGTCCTGTGTTCTCTGCCCTTGTCCTGTGTTCTCTGCCCTTGTCCTGTGTTCTCTGCCCTTGTCCTGTGTTCTCTGCCCTTGTCCTGTGTTCTCTGCCCTTGTCCTGTGTTCTCTGCCCTTGTCCTGTGTTCTCTGCCCTTGTCCGCCCCTCTTTGCCCTTGTCCGCCCCTCTTTGCCCTTGTCCGCCCCTCTTTGCCCTTGTCCGCCCCTCTTTGCCCTTGTCCGCCCCTCTTTGCCCTTGTCCGCCCCTCTTTGCCCTTGTCCGCCCCTCTTTGCCCTTGTCCGCCCCTCTTTGCCCTTGTCCGCCCCTCTTTGCCCTTGTCCGCCCCTCTTTGCCCTTGTCCTGTATTCTCTGCCCTTGTCCTGTATTCTCTGCCCTTGTCCTGTATTCTCTGCCCTTGTCCTGTATTCTCTGCCCTTGTCCTGTATTCTCTGCCCTTGTCCTGTATTCTCTGCCCTTGTCCTGTATTCTCTGCCCTTGTCCTGTATTCTCTGCCCTTGTCCTGTATTCTCTGCCCTTGTCCTGTATTCTCTGCCCTTGTCCGCCCCTCTTTGCCCTTGTCCGCCCCTCTTTGCCCTTGTCCGCCCCTCTTTGCCCTTGTCCGCCCCTCTTTGCCCTTGTCCGCCCCTCTTTGCCCTTGTCCGCCCCTCTTTGCCCTTGTCCGCCCCTCTTTGCCCTTGTCCGCCCCTCTTTGCCCTTGTCCGCCCCTCTTTGCCCTTGTCCGCCCCTCTTTGCCCTTGTCCGCCCCTCTTTGCCCTTGTCCTGTATTCTCTGCCCTTGTCCGCCCCTCTTTGCCCTTGTCCTGTATTCTCTGCCCTTGTCCGCCCCTCTTTGCCCTTGTCCTGTATTCTCTGCCCTTGTCCTGTATTCTCTGCCCTTGTCCTGTATTCTCTGCCCTTGTCCTGTATTCTCTGCCCTTGTCCTGTATTCTCTGCCCTTGTCCGCCCCTCTTTGCCCTTGTCCGCCCCTCTTTGCCCTTGTCCGCCCCTCTTTGCCCTTGTCCGCCCCTCTTTGCCCTTGTCCGCCCCTCTTTGCCCTTGTCCGCCCCTCTTTGCCCTTGTCCGCCCCTCTTTGCCCTTGTCCGCCCCTCTTTGCCCTTGTCCGCCCCTCTTTGCCCTTGTCCGCCCCTCTTTGCCCTTGTCCGCCCCTCTTTGCCCTTGTCCGCCCCTCTTTGCCCTTGTCCGCCCCTCTTTGCCCTTGTCCGCCCCTCTTTGCCCTTGTCCGCCCCTCTTTGCCCTTGTCCGCCCCTCTTTGCCCTTGTCCGCCCCTCTTTGCCCTTGTCCGCCCCTCTTTGCCCTTGTCCGCCCCTCTTTGCCCTTGTCCGCCCCTCTTTGCCCTTGTCCGCCCCTCTTTGCCCTTGTCCGCCCCTCTTTGCCCTTGTCCTGTATTCTCTGCCCTTGTCCGCCCCTCTTTGCCCTTGTCCTGTATTCTCTGCCCTTGTCCGCCCCTCTTTGCCCTTGTCCTGTATTCTCTGCCCTTGTCCGCCCCTCTTTGCCCTTGTCCTGTATTCTCTGCCCTTGTCCGCCCCTCTTTGCCCTTGTCCTGTATTCTCTGCCCTTGTCCGCCCCTCTTTGCCCTTGTCCTGTATTCTCTGCCCTTGTCCGCCCCTCTTTGCCCTTGTCCTGTATTCTCTGCCCTTGTCCGCCCCTCTTTGCCCTTGTCCTGTATTCTCTGCCCTTGTCCTGTATTCTCTGCCCTTGTCCTGTATTCTCTGCCCTTGTCCTGTATTCTCTGCCCTTGTCCTGTATTCTCTGCCCTTGTCCTGTATTCTCTGCCCTTGTCCGCCCCTCTTTGCCCTTGTCCGCCCCTCTTTGCCCTTGTCCGCCCCTCTTTGCCCTTGTCCGCCCCTCTTTGCCCTTGTCCGCCCCTCTTTGCCCTTGTCCGCCCCTCTTTGCCCTTGTCCGCCCCTCTTTGCCCTTGTCCGCCCCTCTTTGCCCTTGTCCGCCCCTCTTTGCCCTTGTCCGCCCCTCTTTGCCCTTGTCCGCCCCTCTTTGCCCTTGTCCGCCCCTCTTTGCCCTTGTCCGCCCCTCTTTGCCCTTGTCCGCCCCTCTTTGCCCTTGTCCTGTATTCTCTGCCCTTGTCCTGTATTCTCTGCCCTTGTCCGCCCCTCTTTGCCCTTGTCCTGTATTCTCTGCCCTTGTCCGCCCCTCTTTGCCCTTGTCCGCCCCTCTTTGCCCTTGTCCGCCCCTCTTTGCCCTTGTCCGCCCCTCTTTGCCCTTGTCCGCCCCTCTTTGCCCTTGTCCGCCCCTCTTTGCCCTTGTCCGCCCCTCTTTGCCCTTGTCCGCCCCTCTTTGCCCTTGTCCGCCCCTCTTTGCCCTTGTCCGCCCCTCTTTGCCCTTGTCCGCCCCTCTTTGCCCTTGTCCGCCCCTCTTTGCCCTTGTCCGCCCCTCTTTGCCCTTGTCCGCCCCTCTTTGCCCTTGTCCGCCCCTCTTTGCCCTTGTCCGCCCCTCTTTGCCCTTGTCCGCCCCTCTTTGCCCTTGTCCGCCCCTCTTTGCCCTTGTCCGCCCCTCTTTGCCCTTGTCCGCCCCTCTTTGCCCTTGTCCGCCCCTCTTTGCCCTTGTCCGCCCCTCTTTGCCCTTGTCCGCCCCTCTTTGCCCTTGTCCGCCCCTCTTTGCCCTTGTCCGCCCCTCTTTGCCCTTGTCCTGTATTCTCTGCCCTTGTCCTGTATTCTCTGCCCTTGTCCGCCCCTCTTTGCCCTTGTCCTGTATTCTCTGCCCTTGTCCGCCCCTCTTTGCCCTTGTCCTGTATTCTCTGCCCTTGTCCGCCCCTCTTTGCCCTTGTCCTGTATTCTCTGCCCTTGTCCGCCCCTCTTTGCCCTTGTCCGCCCCTCTTTGCCCTTGTCCGCCCCTCTTTGCCCTTGTCCGCCCCTCTTTGCCCTTGTCCGCCCCTCTTTGCCCTTGTCCGCCCCTCTTTGCCCTTGTCCGCCCCTCTTTGCCCTTGTCCGCCCCTCTTTGCCCTTGTCCGCCCCTCTTTGCCCTTGTCCGCCCCTCTTTGCCCTTGTCCGCCCCTCTTTGCCCTTGTCCGCCCCTCTTTGCCCTTGTCCGCCCCTCTTTGCCCTTGTCCGCCCCTCTTTGCCCTTGTCCGCCCCTCTTTGCCCTTGTCCTGTATTCTCTGCCCTTGTCCTGTATTCTCTGCCCTTGTCCGCCCCTCTTTGCCCTTGTCCTGTATTCTCTGCCCTTGTCCGCCCCTCTTTGCCCTTGTCCTGTATTCTCTGCCCTTGTCCGCCCCTCTTTGCCCTTGTCCTGTATTCTCTGCCCTTGTCCGCCCCTCTTTGCCCTTGTCCGCCCCTCTTTGCCCTTGTCCGCCCCTCTTTGCCCTTGTCCGCCCCTCTTTGCCCTTGTCCGCCCCTCTTTGCCCTTGTCCGCCCCTCTTTGCCCTTGTCCGCCCCTCTTTGCCCTTGTCCGCCCCTCTTTGCCCTTGTCCGCCCCTCTTTGCCCTTGTCCGCCCCTCTTTGCCCTTGTCCGCCCCTCTTTGCCCTTGTCCGCCCCTCTTTGCCCTTGTCCGCCCCTCTTTGCCCTTGTCCGCCCCTCTTTGCCCTTGTCCGCCCCTCTTTGCCCTTGTCCTGTATTCTCTGCCCTTGTCCTGTATTCTCTGCCCTTGTCCGCCCCTCTTTGCCCTTGTCCGCCCCTCTTTGCCCTTGTCCGCCCCTCTTTGCCCTTGTCCGCCCCTCTTTGCCCTTGTCCGCCCCTCTTTGCCCTTGTCCGCCCCTCTTTGCCCTTGTCCGCCCCTCTTTGCCCTTGTCCGCCCCTCTTTGCCCTTGTCCGCCCCTCTTTGCCCTTGTCCGCCCCTCTTTGCCCTTGTCCGCCCCTCTTTGCCCTTGTCCGCCCCTCTTTGCCCTTGTCCGCCCCTCTTTGCCCTTGTCCGCCCCTCTTTGCCCTTGTCCGCCCCTCTTTGCCCTTGTCCTGTATTCTCTGCCTTTGTCCGCCCCTCTTTGCCCTTGTCCTGTATTCTCTGCCCTTGTCCGCCCCTCTTTGCCCTTGTCCTGTATTCTCTGCCCTTGTCCGCCCCTCTTTGCCCTTGTCCTGTATTCTCTGCCCTTGTCCGCCCCTCTTTGCCCTTGTCCTGTATTCTCTGCCCTTGTCCGCCCCTCTTTGCCCTTGTCCTGTATTCTCTGCCCTTGTCCGCCCCTCTTTGCCCTTGTCCTGTATTCTCTGCCCTTGTCCGCCCCTCTTTGCCCTTGTCCTGTATTCTCTGCCCTTGTCCGCCCCTCTTTGCCCTTGTCCGCCCCTCTTTGCCCTTGTCCGCCCCTCTTTGCCCTTGTCCGCCCCTCTTTGCCCTTGTCCGCCCCTCTTTGCCCTTGTCCGCCCCTCTTTGCCCTTGTCCGCCCCTCTTTGCCCTTGTCCGCCCCTCTTTGCCCTTGTCCGCCCCTCTTTGCCCTTGTCCGCCCCTCTTTGCCCTTGTCCGCCCCTCTTTGCCCTTGTCCGCCCCTCTTTGCCCTTGTCCGCCCCTCTTTGCCCTTGTCCGCCCCTCTTTGCCCTTGTCCTGTATTCTCTGCCCTTGTCCGCCCCTCTTTGCCCTTGTCCTGTATTCTCTGCCCTTGTCCGCCCCTCTCTGCCCTTGTCCTGTATTCTCTGCCCTTGTCCGCCCCTCTTTGCCCTTGTCCGCCCCTCTTTGCCCTTGTCCGCCCCTCTTTGCCCTTGTCCGCCCCTCTTTGCCCTTGTCCGCCCCTCTTTGCCCTTGTCCGCCCCTCTTTGCCCTTGTCCGCCCCTCTTTGCCCTTGTCCGCCCCTCTTTGCCCTTGTCCGCCCCTCTTTGCCCTTGTCCGCCCCTCTTTGCCCTTGTCCGCCCCTCTTTGCCCTTGTCCTGTATTCTCTGCCCTTGTCCGCCCCTCTTTGCCCTTGTCCTGTATTCTCTGCCCTTGTCCGCCCCTCTCTGCCCTTGTCCTGTATTCTCTGCCCTTGTCCTGTATTCTCTGCCCTTGTCCTGTATTCTCTGCCCTTGTCCTGTATTCTCTGCCCTTGTCCTGTATTCTCTGCCCTTGTCCGCCCCTCTTTGCCCTTGTCCGCCCCTCTTTGCCCTTGTCCGCCCCTCTTTGCCCTTGTCCGCCCCTCTTTGCCCTTGTCCGCCCCTCTTTGCCCTTGTCCGCCCCTCTTTGCCCTTGTCCGCCCCTCTTTGCCCTTGTCCGCCCCTCTTTGCCCTTGTCCGCCCCTCTTTGCCCTTGTCCTGTATTCTCTGCCCTTGTCCTGTATTCTCTGCCCTTGTCCTGTATTCTCTGCCCTTGTCCTGTATTCTCTGCCCTTGTCCGCCCCTCTTTGCCCTTGTCCGCCCCTCTTTGCCCTTGTCCGCCCCTCTTTGCCCTTGTCCGCCCCTCTTTGCCCTTGTCCGCCCCTCTTTGCCCTTGTCCGCCCCTCTTTGCCCTTGTCCGCCCCTCTTTGCCCTTGTCCGCCCCTCTTTGCCCTTGTCCGCCCCTCTTTGCCCTTGTCCTGTATTCTCTGCCCTTGTCCGCCCCTCTTTGCCCTTGTCCTGTATTCTCTGCCCTTGTCCTGTATTCTCTGCCCTTGTCCGCCCCTCTTTGCCCTTGTCCTGTATTCTCTGCCCTTGTCCGCCCCTCTCTGCCCTTGTCCTGTATTCTCTGCCCTTGTCCTGTATTCTCTGCCCTTGTCCTGTATTCTCTGCCCTTGTCCTGTATTCTCTGCCCTTGTCCTGTATTCTCTGCCCTTGTCCTGTATTCTCTGCCCTTGTCCTGTATTCTCTGCCCTTGTCCTGTATTCTCTGCCCTTGTCCTGTATTCTCTGCCCTTGTCCGCCCCTCTTTGCCCTTGTCCGCCCCTCTTTGCCCTTGTCCGCCCCTCTTTGCCCTTGTCCGCCCCTCTTTGCCCTTGTCCGCCCCTCTTTGCCCTTGTCCGCCCCTCTTTGCCCTTGTCCGCCCCTCTTTGCCCTTGTCCGCCCCTCTTTGCCCTTGTCCGCCCCTCTTTGCCCTTGTCCGCCCCTCTTTGCCCTTGTCCGCCCCTCTTTGCCCTTGTCCGCCCCTCTTTGCCCTTGTCCGCCCCTCTTTGCCCTTGTCCGCCCCTCTTTGCCCTTGTCCGCCCCTCTTTGCCCTTGTCCGCCCCTCTTTGCCCTTGTCCGCCCCTCTTTGCCCTTGTCCGCCCCTCTTTGCCCTTGTCCGCCCCTCTTTGCCCTTGTCCCGTATTCTCTGCCCTTGTCCGCCCCTCTTTGCCCTTGTCCCGTATTCTCTGCCCTTGTCCGCCCCTCTTTGCCCTTGTCCCGTATTCTCTGCCCTTGTCCGCCCCTCTTTGCCCTTGTCCTGTATTCTCTGCCCTTGTCCGCCCCTCTTTGCCCTTGTCCTGTATTCTCTGCCCTTGTCCGCCCCTCTTTGCCCTTGTCCTGTATTCTCTGCCCTTGCCCTGTATTCTCTGCCCTTGCCCTGTATTCTCTGCCCTTGTCCTGTATTCTCTGCCCTTGTCCGCCCCTCTTTGCCCTTGTCCTGTATTCTCTGCCCTTGTCCGCCCCTCTTTGCCCTTGTCCTGTATTCTCTGCCCTTGTCCGCCCCTCTTTGCCCTTGTCCTGTATTCTTTGCCCTTGTCCGCCCCTCTTTGCCCTTGTCCTGTATTCTTTGCCCTTGTCCGCCCCTCTTTGCCCTTGTCCGCCCCTCTTTGCCCTTGTCCGCCCCTCTTTGCCCTTGTCCGCCCCTCTTTGCCCTTGTCCGCCCCTCTTTGCCCTTGTCCGCCCCTCTTTGCCCTTGTCCGCCCCTCTTTGCCCTTGTCCGCCCCTCTTTGCCCTTGTCCGCCCCTCTTTGCCCTTGTCCGCCCCTCTTTGCCCTTGTCCGCCCCTCTTTGCCCTTGTCCGCCCCTCTTTGCCCTTGTCCGCCCCTCTTTGCCCTTGTCCGCCCCTCTTTGCCCTTGTCCGCCCCTCTTTGCCCTTGTCCGCCCCTCTTTGCCCTTGTCCTGTATTCTTTGCCCTTGTCCTGTATTCTTTGCCCTTGTCCGCCCCTCTTTGCCCTTGTCCGCCCCTCTTTGCCCTTGTCCGCCCCTCTTTGCCCTTGTCCGCCCCTCTTTGCCCTTGTCCGCCCCTCTTTGCCCTTGTCCGCCCCTCTTTGCCCTTGTCCGCCCCTCTTTGCCCTTGTCCGCCCCTCTTTGCCCTTGTCCGCCCCTCTTTGCCCTTGTCCGCCCCTCTTTGCCCTTGTCCGCCCCTCTTTGCCCTTGTCCGCCCCTCTTTGCCCTTGTCCGCCCCTCTTTGCCCTTGTCCGCCCCTCTTTGCCCTTGTCCCGTATTCTCTGCACTTGTCCGCCCCTCTTTGCACTTGTCCGCCTTACTTTGCCCTTGTCCCGTATTCTCTGCACTTGTCCGCCCCTCTTTGCACTTGTCCACCCCTCTTTGCCCTTGTCCCGTGTTCTCCGCCCTTGTCAGCCCCTCTTTGCCCTTGTCCCGTATTCTTCGCACTTGTCCTCCCGTCTTTGCCCTTGTCCCGTGTTCTCCGCCCTTGTCCGCCCCTCTTTGCCCTTGTCCCGTGTTCTCCGCCCTTGTCCGCCCCTCTTTGCCCTTGTCCCGTGTTCTCCGCCCTTGTCCGCCCGTCTTTGCCCTTGTCGCGTATTCTCTGCCCTTGTCTGCCCCTTTACACTTTTCGCGTATTCTCTGCCCTTGTCCGCCTCTCTTTGCCCTTCTCCCGTATCCTCCACATTTGTCCGACCCTCTTTGCCCTTGTCCGCCCCTCTTTGCCCTTGTCCCGTATTCTCTGCACTTGTCCGCCCCTCTTTGCACTTGTCCGCCTTACTTTGCCCTTGTCCCGTATTCTCTGCACTTGTCCGCCCCTCTTTGCACTTGTCCACCCCTCTTTGCCCTTGTCCCGTGTTCTCCGCCCTTGTCAGCCCCTCTTTGCCCTTGTCCCGTATTCTTCGCACTTGTCCTCCCGTCTTTGCCCTTGTCCCGTGTTCTCCGCCCTTGTCCGCCCCTCTTTGCCCTTGTCCCGTGTTCTCCGCCCTTGTCCGCCCGTCTTTGCCCTTGTCGCGTATTCTCTGCCCTTGTCCGCCCCTTTACACTTTTCGCGTATTCTCTGCCCTTGTCCGCCTCTCTTTGCCCTTCTCCCGTATCCTCCACATTTGTCCGACCCTCTTTGCCCTTGTATGCCCCTCTTTGCCCTTGTGCGCACATCTTTGCCCTTCTCCGCCCCCCTTTACCCTTGTCCGACCCTCTTTGCACTTACCGCCTATTCTCCGCAATTGTCCGCCCCTCTTTGCCCTTGTCCGCCCCTCTTTGCCCTTGTCCGCCCCTCTTTGCCCTTGTCCGCCCCTCTTTGCCCTTGTCCGCCCCTCTTTGCCCTTGTCCGCCCCTCTTTGCCCTTGTCCGCCCCTCTTTGCCCTTGTCCGCCCCTCTTTGCCCTTGTCCGCCCCTCTTTGCCCTTGTCCGCCCCTCTTTGCCCTTGTCCGCCCCTCTTTGCCCTTGTCCGCCCCTCTTTGCCCTTGTCCGCCCCTCTTTGCCCTTGTCCGCCCCTCTTTGCCCTTGTCCGCCCCTCTTTGCCCTTGTCCGCCCCTCTTTGCCCTTGTCCGCCCCTCTTTGCCCTTGTCCGCCCCTCTTGGCCCTTGTCCGCCCCTCTTGGCCCTTGTCCGCCCCTCTTGGCCCTTGTCCGCCCCTCTTGGCCCTTGTCCGCCCCTCTTGGCCCTTGTCCGCCCCTCTTGGCCCTTGTCCGCCCCTCTTGGCCCTTGTCCGCCCCTCTTGGCCCTTGTCCGCCCGTCTCGGCCCTTGTCCGCCCGTCTCGGCCCTTGTCCGCCCGTCTCGGCCCTTGTCCGCCCGTCTCGGCCCTTGTCCGCCCGTCTCGGCCCTTGTCCGCCCGTCTCGGCCCTTGTCCGCCCGTCTCGGCCCTTGTCCGCCCGTCTCGGCCCTTGTCCCGTATTCTCCGCACTTGTCCGCCCGTCTCGGCCCTTGTCCCGTATTCTCCGCACTTGTCCGCCCCTCTCGGCCCTTGTCCCGTATTCTCCGCACTTGTCCGCCCGTCTCGGCCCTTGTCCCGTATTCTCCGCACTTGTCCGCCCGTCTCGGCCCTTGTCCCGTATTCTCCGCACTTGTCCGCCCGTCTCGGCCCTTGTCCCGTATTCTCCGCACTTGTCCGCCCGTCTCGGCCCTTGTCCCGTATTCTCCGCACTTGTCCGCCCGTCTCGGCCCTTGTCCCGTATTCTCCGCACTTGTCCGCCCGTCTCGGCCCTTGTCCCGTATTCTCCGCACTTGTCCGCCCGTCTCGGCCCTTGTCCCGTATTCTCCGCACTTGTCCGCCCGTCTCGGCCCTTGTCCCGTATTCTCCGCACTTGTCCGCCCGTCTCGGCCCTTGTCCCGTATTCTCCGCACTTGTCCGCCCGTCTCGGCCCTTGTCCCGTATTCTCCGCACTTGTCCGCCCGTCTCGGCCCTTGTCCCGTATTCTCCGCACTTGTCCGCCCGTCTCGGCCCTTGTCCCGTATTCTCCGCACTTGTCCGCCCGTCTCGGCCCTTGTCCCGTATTCTCCGCACTTGTCCGCCCGTCTCGGCCCTTGTCCCGTATTCTCCGCACTTGTCCGCCCGTCTCGGCCTTTGTCCCGTATTCTCCGCACTTGTCCGCCCGTCTCGGCCTTTGTCCCGTATTCTCCGCACTTGTCCGCCCGTCTTGGCCCTTGTCCGCCTCTCTTTGTTCTTTTGCGCCCCTCTTTGCCTTTGTCCACCCTTCTTTGCTCTTGTCCGCCCCTCTTTGCCTTTGTCCACCCTTCTTTGCTCTTGTCCGCCCCTCTTTGCCTTTGTCCACCCTTCTTTGCTCTTGTCCGCCCCTCTTTGCCTTTGTCCACCCTTCTTTGCTCTTGTCCGCCCCTCTTTGTCCTTTTCCGGTGTTCTCCGCCCTTGTCCGCCCCTCTTTGCACTTGTCCCGTATTCTGCGCACTTGTCCGCCCCTCTTTACACTTGTCCGCCCCTCTTTACACTTGTCCGCCCCTCTTTGCCCTTGTCCACCCCTCTTTGAACTTGTCCTGTGTTCTCCGTACTTCTCCGCCCCACATTGCCCTTCTCCGCCTCTCTTTGCCGTGGTCTGCCCCTCTTTGCCCTTGTCCCGTATTTTTCACACTTGTACGCTCTTCTTTGCCCTTGTCCAACACTCTTTGAACTTGTCCACCCCTCATTGCCCTTGCCGCGTATTCTCCGCCCTTGTCCAACCATCGTTCCACTTGCCCCGTATTCTCCGCACTTGTCCTCTTCTCTTTGCGATTGTCCGCCACTCTTTGCCCTTGTCCGCCCCTCTTTGCCAATGTCTGCCCCTCTTTGCCCTTGTCCCGTATTCTCCACAATTGTCCGCCCCTCTTTGCCTTTGTCCGACCCTCTTTGCCCTTGTCCGCCCCTTTCACAATTTTCCTCCCCTCTTTGCCCTTGTCTGCCCCTCTTTGCCATTGTCCCATATTCTCCCATACTCTCTTTGCCAAAATCGCCTTATTAGGCGAAAGTAAGTTACAATTCAGTACCCTATCCTAAAGCTTGCTGTTAGGAGGGAATCTGCAGCTTGCAGTGAAAGCGCTTCCAGAGGGGAGTCTAATGAGGGCAAACATTTGATGGTAGCAGCTTCCCTGCGGGAGATAGTCTCTTTGCCAAAATCGCAGTATTAGGCGAAAGTAAATTACAATTCAGTACCCTATCCTAAAGCTTGCTGTTAGGAGGGAATCTGCAGCTTGCAGTGAAAGCGCTTCCAGAGGGGAGTCTAATGAGGGCAAACATTTGATGGTAGCAGCTTCCCTGCGGGAGATAGTCTCTTTGCCAAAATCGCATTATTAGCCTCAGTTAAGTTACAATTCATTACCCTATCCTAAAGCTTGCTGTTAGGAGGGAATCTGCAGCTTGCAGTGAAAGCGCTTCCAGAGGGGAGTCTAATGAGGGCAAACATTTGATGGTAGCAGCTTCCCTGCGGGAGATACTCTCTTTGCCAAAATCGCATTATTAGGCGAAAGTAAGATACAATTCAGTACCCTATCCTAAAGCTTGCTTTTAGGAGGGAATCTGCAGCTTGCAGTGGAAGTGCTTCCAGAGGGGAGTCTAACGAGGGCAAACATTTGATGGTAGCAGCTTCCCTGCGGGAGATACTCTCTTTGCCAAAATCGCCTTATTAGCCGCAGTTAAGTTACAATTCAGTACCCTATCCTAAAGCTTGCTGTTAGGAGGGAATCTGCAGCTTGCAGTGAAAGCGCTTCCAGAGGGGAGTCTAATGAGGGCAAACATTTGATGGTAACAGCTTCCCTGCGGGAGATATTCTCTTTGCCAAAATCGCCTTATTAGACGCACTTAAGATACAATTCAGTACCCTATCCTACAGCTTGCTGTTAGGAGGGAATCTGCAGCTTGCAGTGAAAGCGCTTCCAGAGGGGAGTCTAATGAGGGCAAATATTTGATGGTAGCAGCTTCCCTGCGGGAGATATTCTCATTGCCAAAATCGCATTATTAGGCGAAAGTAAGTTACAATTCAGTACACTATCCTAAACATTGCTGTTAGGAGGGAATCTGCAGCTTGCAGTGAAAGCACTTCCAGAGGGGAGTCTAATGAGGGCAAACATTTGATGGTAGCAGCTTCCCTGCGGGAGATACTCTCTTTGCCAAAATCGCCTTATTAGCCGCAGTTAAGTTACAATTCAGTACCCTATCCTAAAGCTTGCTGTTAGGAGGGAATCTGCAGCTTGCAGTGAAAGCGCTTCCAGAGGGGAGTCTAATGAGGGTAAATATTTGATGGTAGCAGCTTCCCTGCGGGAGATACTCTCTTTGCCAAATCGCATTATTAGGCGAAAGTAAGTTACAATTCAGTACCCTATCCTAAAGCTTGCTGTTAGGAGTGAATCTGCAGCTTGCAGTGAAAGCGCTTCCAGAGGGGAGTCTAATGAGGGCAAATATTTGATTGTAGCATCTTCCCTGCGGGAGATATTCTCTTAGCCAAAATCGCCATATTAGGCGCAGTTAAGTTACAATTCAGTACACTATCCTAAAGCTTGCTGTTAGGAGGGAATCTGCAGCTTGCAGTGAAAGCGCTTCCAGAGGGGAGTCTAAGGAGGGCAAACATTTGATGGTAGCAGCTTCCCTGCGGGAGATACTCTCTTTGCCAAAACCGCATTATTAGGCGAAAGTAAGATACAATTCTGTACCCTATCCTAAAGCTTGCTGTTAGGAGGGAATCTGCAGCTTGCAGTGAAAGCGCTTCCAGAGGGGAGTCTAATGAGGGCAAACATTTGATGGTAGCAGCTTCCCTGCGGGAGATAGTCTCTTTTCCAAAATCGCATTATTAGGCGAAAGTAAGTTACAATTCAGTACCCTATCCTAAAGCTTGCTGTTAGGAGGGAATCTGCAGCTTGCAGTGAAAGCGCTTCCAGAGGGGAGTCTAATGAGGGCAAACATTTGATGGTAGCAGCTTCCCTGCGGGAGATAGTCTCTTTGCCAAAATCGCATTATTAGGCGAAAGTAAGTTACAATTCAGTACCCTATCCTAAAGCTTGCTTTTATGAGGGAATCTGCAGCTTGCAGTGAAAGCGCTTCCAGAGGGGAGTCTAATGAGGGCAAATATTTGATGGTAGCATCTTCCCTGTGGGAGATATTCTCTTTGCCAAAATCGCCTTATTAGCTGCAGTTAAGTTACAATTCAGTACCCTATCCTAAAGCTTGCTGTTAGGAGGGAATCTGCAGCTTGCAGTGAAAGCGCTTCCAGAGGGGAGTCTAATGAGGGCAAACATTTGATGGTAGCAGCTTCCCTGCGGGAGATATTCTCATTGCCAAAATCGCCTTTTTAGCCGCAGTTAAGTTACAATTCAGTACCCTATCCTAAAGCTTGCTGTTAGGAGGGAATCTGCAGCTTGCAGTGAAAGCGCTTCCAGAGGGGAGTCTAATGAGGGCAAGCATTTGATGGTAGCAGCTTCCCTGCGGGAGATACTCTGTTTGCCAAAATCGCATTATTAGGCGAAAGTAAGTTACAATTCAGTACCCTATCCAAAAGCTTGCTGTTAGGAGGGAATCTGCAGCTTGCAGTGAAAGCGCTTCCAGAGGGGAGTCTAATGAGGGCAAACATTTGATGGTAGCAGCTTCCCTGCGGGAGATACTCTCTTTGCCAAAATCGCATTATAAGGCGAATGTAAGTTACAATTCAGTACCCTATCCTAAAGCTTGCTGTTAGGAGGGAATCTGCAGCTTGCAGTGAAAGCGCTTCCAGAGGGGAGTCTAACGAGGGCAAACAATTGATGGTAGCAGCTTCCCTGCGGGAGATAGTCTCTTTGCCAAAATCGCAGTATTAGGCGAAAGTAAGTTACAATTCAGTACCCTATCCTAAAGCTTGCTGTTAGGAGGGAATCTGCAGCTTGCAGTGAAAGCGCTTCCAGAGGGGAGTCTAATGAGGGCAAACATTTGATGGTAGCAGCTTCCCTGCGGGAGATATTCTCATTGCCAAAATCGCATTATTAGGCGAAAGTAAGTTACAATTCAGTACCCTATCCTAAAGCTTGCTGTTAGGAGGGAATCTGCAGCTTGCAGTGAAAGCGCTTCCAGAGGGGAGTCTAATGAGGGCAAACATTTGATGGTAGCAGCTTCCCTGCGGGAGATAGTCTCTTTGCCAAAATCGCATTATTAGGCGAAAGTAAGTTACAATTCAGTACCCTATCCTAAAGCTTGCTTTTATGAGGGAATCTGCAGCTTGCAGTGAAAGCGCTTCCAGAGGGGAGTCTAATGAGGGCAAATATTTGATGGTAGCATCTTCCCTGTGGGAGATATTCTCTTTGCCAAAATCGCCTTATTAGCTGCAGTTAAGTTACAATTCAGTACCCTATCCTAAAGCTTGCTGTTAGGAGGGAATCTGCAGCTTGCAGTGAAAGCGCTTCCAGAGGGGAGTCTAATGAGGGCAAACATTTGATGGTAGCAGCTTCCCTGCGGGAGATATTCTCATTGCCAAAATCGCCTTTTTAGCCGCAGTTAAGTTACAATTCAGTACCCTATCCTAAAGCTTGCTGTTAGGAGGGAATCTGCAGCTTGCAGTGAAAGCGCTTCCAGAGGGGAGTCTAATGAGGGCAAGCATTTGATGGTAGCAGCTTCCCTGCGGGAGATACTCTGTTTGCCAAAATCGCATTATTAGGCGAAAGTAAGTTACAATTCAGTACCCTATCCAAAAGCTTGCTGTTAGGAGGGAATCTGCAGCTTGCAGTGAAAGCGCTTCCAGAGGGGAGTCTAATGAGGGCAAACATTTGATGGTAGCAGCTTCCCTGCGGGAGATACTCTCTTTGCCAAAATCGCATTATAAGGCGAATGTAAGTTACAATTCAGTACCCTATCCTAAAGCTTGCTGTTAGGAGGGAATCTGCAGCTTGCAGTGAAAGCGCTTCCAGAGGGGAGTCTAACGAGGGCAAACAATTGATGGTAGCAGCTTCCCTGCGGGAGATAGTCTCTTTGCCAAAATCGCAGTATTAGGCGAAAGTAAGTTACAATTCAGTACCCTATCCTAAAGCTTGCTGTTAGGAGGGAATCTGCAGCTTGCAGTGAAAGCGCTTCCAGAGGGGAGTCTAATGAGGGCAAACATTTGATGGTAGCAGCTTCCCTGCGGGAGATATTCTCATTGCCAAAATCGCATTATTAGGCGAAAGTAAGTTACAATTCATTACCCTATCCTAAAGCTTGCTGTTAGGAGGGAATCTGCAGCTTGCAGTGAAAGCGCTTCCAGAGGGGAGTCTAATGAGGGCAAACATTTGATGGTAGCAGCTTCCCTGCGGGAGATAGTCTCTTTGCCAAAATCGCATTATTAGGCGAAAGTAAGTTACAATTCAGTACCCTATCCTAAAGCTTGCTGTTAGGAGTGAATCTGCAGCTTGCAGTGAAAGCGCTTCCAGAGGGGAGTCTAATGAGGGCAAATATTTGATTGTAGCATCTTCCCTGCGGGAGATATTCTCTTAGCCAAAATCGCCATATTAGGCGCAGTTAAGTTACAATTCAGTACACTATCCTAAAGCTTGCTGTTAGGAGGGAATCTGCAGCTTGCAGTGAAAGCACGTCCAGAGGGGAGTCTAATGAGGGCAAACATTTGATGCTAGCAGCTTCCCTGCGGGAGATACTCTCTTTGCCAAAACCGCATTATTAGGCGAAAGTAAGTTACAATTCTGTACCCTATCCTAAAGCTTGCTGTTAGGAGGGAATCTGCAGCTTGCTGTGAAAGCGCTTCCAGAGGGGAGTCTAATGAGGGCAAACATTTGATGGTAGCAGATTCCCTGCGGGAGATAGTCTCTTTTCCAAAATCGCATTATTAGGCAAAAGTAAGTTACAATTCAGTACCCTATCCTAAAGCTTGCTGTTAGGAGGGAATCTGCAGCTTGCAGTGAAAGCGCTTCCAGAGGGGAGTCTAATGAGGGAAAACATTTGATGGTAGCAGCTTCCCTGCGGGAGATAGTCTCTTTGCCAAAATCGCATTATTAGGCGAAAGTAAGTTACAATTCAGTACCCTATCCTAAAGCTTGCTTTTATGAGGGAATCTGCAGCTTGCAGTGAAAGCGCTTCCAGAGGGGAGTCTAATGAGGGCAAGCATTTGATGGTAGCATCTTCCCTGTGGGAGATATTCTCTTTGCCAAAATCGCCTCATTAGCCGCAGTTAAGTTACAATTCAGTACCCTATCCTAAAGCTTGCTGTTAGGAGGGAATCTGCAGCTTGCAGTGAAAGCGCTTCCAGAGTGGAGTCTAATGAGGGCAAACATTTGATGGTAGCAGCTTCCCTGCGGGAGATATTCTCATTGCCAAAATCGCCTTTTTAGCCGCAGTTAAGTTACAATTCAGTACCCTATCCTAAAGCTTGCTGTTAGGAGGGAATCTGCAGCTTGCAGTGAAAGCGCTTCCAGAGCGGAGTCTAATGAGGGCAAGCATTTGATGGTAGCAGCTTCCCTGCGGGAGATACTCTGTTTGCCAAAATCGCATTATTAGGCAAAAGTAAGTTGCAATTCAGTACCCTATCCTAAAGCTTGCTGTTAGGAGGGAATCTGCAGCTTGCAGTGAAAGCGCTTCCAGAGGGGAGTCTAATGAGGGCAAACATTTGATGGTAGCAGCTTCCCTGCGGGAGATACTCTCTTTGCCATAATCGCCTTATTAGCCGCAGTTAAGTTACAATTCAGTACCCTATCCTAAAGCTTGCTGTTAGGAGGGAATCTGCAGCTTGCAGTGAAAGCGCTTCCAGAGGGGAGTATAATGAGGGCAAACATTTGATGGTAGCAGCTTCCCTGCGGGAGATACTCTCTTTGCCAAAATCGCATTATAAGGCGAATGTAAGTTACAATTCAGTACCCTATCCTAAAGCTTGCTGTTAGGAGGGAATCTGCAGCTTGCAGTGAAAGCGCTTCCAGAGGGGAGTCTAACGAGGGCAAACAATTGATGGTAGCAGCTTCCCTGCGGGAGATAGTCTCTTTGCCAAAATCGCAGTATTAGGCAAAAGTAAGTTACAATTCAGTACCCTATCCTAAAGCTTGCTGTTAGGAGGGAATCTGCAGCTTGCAGTGAAAGCGCTTCCAGAGGGGAGTCTAATGAGGGCAAACATTTGATGGTAGCAGCTTCCCTGCGGGAGATACTCTCTTTGCCAAAATCGCATAATTAGGCGAAAGTAAGATACAATTCAGTACCCTATCCTAAAGCTTGCTGTTAGGAGGGAATCTGCAGCTTGCAGTGAAAGTGCTTCCAGAGGGGAGTCTAACGAGGGCAAACATTTGATGGTAGCAGCTTCCCTGCGGGAGATACTCTCTTTGCCAAAATCGCATTATTAGGCGAAAGTAAGTTACAATTCAGTACCCTATCCTAAAGCTTGCTGTTAGGAGGGAATCTGCAGCTTGCAGTGAAAGCGCTTCCAGAGGGGAGTCTAATGAGGGCAAAGATTTGATGGTAACAGCTTCCCTGCGGGAGATATTCTCTTTGCCAAAATCGCCTTATTAGACGCACTTAAGATACAATTCAGTACCCTATCCTACAGCTTGCTGTTAGGAGGGAATCTGCAGCTTGCAGTGAAAGCGCTTCCAGAGGGGATTCTAACGAGGGTAAACATTTGATGGTAGCAACTTCCCTGCGGGATATACTCTCTTTTCCGAAATCGCCTTATTAGCCGCAGTTAAGTTACAATTCAGTACCCTATCCTAAAGCTTGCTGTTAGGAGGGAATCTGCAGCTTGTAGTGAAAGCGCTTCCAGAGGGGAGTCTAATGAGGGCAAACATTTGATGGTAACAGCTTCCCTGCGGGAGATATTCTCTTTGCCAAAATCGCATTATTAGGCGAAAGTAAGTTACAATTCAGTACCCTATCCTAAAGCTTGCTGTTAGGAGGGAATATGCAGCTTGCAGTGAAAGCGTTTCCAGAGTGGAGTCTAATGAGGGCAAACATTTGATGGTAGCAGCTTCCCTGCGGGAGATACTCTCTTTGCCAAAATCGCCTCATTAGCCGCAGTTAAGTTACAATTCAGTACCCTTTCCTAAAGCTTGCTGTTAGGAGGGAATCTGCAGCTTGCAGTGAAATCGCTTCCAGAGGGGAGTCTAATGAGGGCAAACATTTGATGGTAGAGCCTTCCCTGCGGGAGATACTCTCTTTGCCAAAATCGCAGTATTAGGCGAAAGTAAGATACAATTCAGTACCCTATCCTAAAGCTTGCTATTAGGAGGGAATCTGCAGCTTGCAGTGAAAGCGCTTCCAGAGGGGAGTCTAATGAGGGCAAACATTTGATGGTAGCAGCTTCCCTGCGGGAGATACTCTCTTTGCCAAAATCGCATTATTAGGCGAAAGTAAGTTACAATTCAGTACCCTATCCTAAAGCTTGCTGTTAGGAGGGAATCTGCAGCTTGCAGTGAAAGCGCTTCCAGAGGGGAGTCTAATGAGGGCAAACATTTGATGGTAGCAGCTTCCCTGCGGGAGATATTCTCTTTGCCAAAATCGCCTTATGAGCCGCAGTTAAGTTACAGTTCAGTACCCTATCCTAAACTTGCTGTTAGGAGGGAATCTGCAGCTTGCAGTGAAAGCGCTTCCAGAGTGGAGTCTAATGAGGGCAAACATTTGATGGTAGCAGCTTCCCTGCGGGAGATCCTCTCTTTGCCAAATTCGCCTTATTAGCCGCAGTTAAGTTACAATTTAGTATCCTATCCTAAAGCTTGCTGTTAGGAGGGAATCTGCAGCTTGCAGTGAAAGCGCTTCCAGAGGGGAGTCTAATGAGGGCAAACATTTGATGGTAGCAGCTTCCCTGCGGGAGATACTCTCTTTGCCAAAATCGCATTTTTAGGCGAAAGTAAGTTACAATTCAGTACCCTATCCTAAAGCTTGCTGTTAGGAGGGAATCTGCAGCTTGCAGTGAAAGCGCTTCAAGAGGGGAGTCTAATGAGGGCAAACATTTGATGGTAGCAGCTTCCCTGCGGGAGATACTCTCTTTGCCAAAATCGCATTATTAGGCGAAAGTAAGTTACAATTCAGAACCCTTTCCTAAGGCTTGCTGTTAGGAGGGAATCTGCAGCTTGCAGTGAAAGCGCTTCCAGAGGGGAGTCTAATGAGGGCAAACATTTGATGGTAGCAGCTTCCCTGCGGGAGATATTCTCATTGCCAAAATCGCATTATTAGGCGAAAGTAAGTTACAATTCAGTACACTATCCTAAAGATTGCTGTTAGGAGGGAATCTGCAGCTTGCAGTGAAAGCACTTCCAGAGGGGAGTCTAATGAGGGCAAACATTTGATGGTAGCAGCTTCCCTGCGGGAGATACTCTCTTTGCCAAAATCGCGTTATTAGCCGCAGTTAAGTTACAATTCAGTACCCTATCCTAAAGCTTGCTGTTAGGAGGGAATCTGCAGCTTGCAGAGGAAGCGCTTCCAGAGGGGAGTCTAACGAGGGCAAACATTTGATGGTAGCAGCTTCCCTGCAGGATATACTCTCTTTTCCGAAATCGCCTTATTAGCCGCAGTTAAGATACAATTCAGTATCCTATCCTAAAGCTTGCTGTTAGGAGGGAATCTGCAGCTTCCAGTGAAAGCGCTTCCAGAGGGGAGTCTAACGCGGGCAAACATTTGATGGTAGCAGCTTCCCTGCAGGATATACTCTCTTTTCCGGAATCGCCTTATTAGCCGCAGTAAAGTTACAATTCAGTACCCTATCCTAAAGCTTGCTGTTAGGAGGGAATCTGCAGCTTGCAGTGAAAGCGCTTCCAGAGGGGAGTCTAATGAGGGCAAACATTTGATGGTAGCAGCTTCCCTGCGGGAGATATTCTCTTTGCCAAAATCACCTTATTAGCCACAGTTAAGTTACAATTCAGTACCCTATCCTAAAGCTTGCTGTTAGGAGGGAATCTGCAGCTTGCAGTGAAAGCGCTTCCAGAGGGGAGTCTAATGAGGGCAAACATTTGATGGTAGCAGCTTCCCTGCAGGAGATACTCTCTTTGAAAAATCGCATTATTAGGCGAAAGTAAGTTACTATTCAGGACCCTATCCTAAAGCTTGCTGTTAGGAGGGAATCTGCAGCTTGCAGTGAAATCGCTTCCAGAGGGGAGTCTAATGAGGGCAAATATTTGATGGTAGCATCTTCCCTGCGGGAGATATTCTCTTTGCCAGAATCGCCTCATTAACCGCAGTTAAGTTACAATTCAGTACCCTATCCTAAAGCTTGCTGTTAGGAGGGAATCTGCAGCTTGCAGTGAAAGCGCTTCCAGAGTGGAGTCTAACGAGGGCAAACATTTGATGGTAGCAGCTTCCCTGCGGGAGATACTCTCTTTGCCAACATCGCCTTTTTAGCCGCAGTTAAGTTAAAATTCAGTACCCTATCCTAAAGCTTGCTGTTAGGAGGGAATCTGCAGCTTGCAGTGAAAGCGCTTCCAGAGGGGAGTCTAATGAGGGCAAACATTTGATGGTAGCAGCTTCCCTGCAGGAGATACTCTCTTTGCAAAATCGCATTATTAGGCGAAAGTAAGATACAATTCAGTACCCTATCCTAAAGCTTGCTGTTAGGAGGGAATCTGCAGCTTGCAGTGAAAGCGCTTCCAGAGGGGAGTCTAATGAGGGCAAATATTTGATGGTAGCATCTTCCCTGCGGGAGATATTCTCTTTGCCAAAATCGCCTCATTAGCCGCAGTTAAGTTACAATTCAGTACCCTATCCTAAAGCTTGCTGTTAGGAGGGAATCTGCAGCTTGCAGTGAAAGCGCTTCCAGAGTGGAGTCTAACGAGTGCAAACATTTGATGGTAGCAGCTTCCCTGCGGGAGATACTCTCTTTGCCAAAATCGCCTTATTAGCCGCAGTTAAGTTACAATTCAGAACACTTTCCTAAAGCTTGCTGTTAGGAGGGAATCTGCAGCTTGCAGTGAAAGCGCTTCCAGAGGGGAGTCTAATGAGGGCAAACATTTGATGGTAGCAGCTTCCCTGCGGGAGATATTCTCATTGCAAAAATCGCATTATTAGGCGAAAGTAAGTTACAATTCAGTACACTATCCTAAAAATTGCTGTTAGGAGGGAATCTGCAGCTTGCAGTGAAAGCACTTCCAGAGGGGAGTCTAATGAGGGCAAACATTTGATGGTAGCAGCTTCCCTGCGGGAGATACTCTCTTTGCCAAAATCGCCTTACTAGCCGCAGTTAAGTTACAATTCAGTACCCTATCCTAAAGCTTGCTGTTAGGAGGGAATCTGCAGCTTGCAGTGAAAGCGCTTCCAGAGGGGAGTCTAATGAGGGTAAATATTTGATGGTAGCAGCTTCCCTGCGGGAGATACTCTCTTTGCCAAATCGCATTATTAGGCGAAAGTAAGTTACAATTCAGTACCCTATCCTAAAGCTTGCTGTTAGGAGTGAATCTGCAGCTTGCAGTGAAAGCGCTTCCAGAGGGGAGTCTAATGAGGGCAAATATTTGATTGTAGCATCTTCCCTGCGGGAGGTATTCTCTTAGCCAAAATCGCCATATTAGGCGCAGTTAAGTTACAATTCAGTACACTATCCTAAAGCTTGCTGTTAGGAGGGAATCTGCAGCTTGCAGTGAAAGCACTTCCAGAGGGGAGTCTAATGAGGGCAAACATTTGATGGTAGCAGCTTCCCTGCGGGAGATACTCTCTTTGCCAAAATCGCCTTATTAGGCGAAAGTAAGTTACAATTCAGTACACTATCCTAAAAATTGCTGTTAGGAGGGAATCTGCAGCTTGCAGTGAAAGCACTTCCAGAGGGGAGTCTAATGAGGGCAAACATTTGATGGTAGCAGCTTCCCTGCGGGAGATACTCTCTTTACCAAAATCGCCTTACTAGCCGCAGTTAAGTTACAATTCAGTACCCTATCCTAAAGCTTGCTGTTAGGAGGGAATCTGCAGCTTGCAGTGAAAGCGCTTCCAGAGGGGAGTCTAATGAGGGTAAATATTTGATGGTAGCAGCTTCCCTGCGGGAGATACTCTCTTTGCCAAATCGCATTATTAGGCGAAAGTAAGTTACAATTCAGTACCCTATCCTAAAGCTTGCTGTTAGGAGTGAATCTGCAGCTTGCAGTGAAAGCGCTTCCAGAGGGGAGTCTAATGAGGGCAAATATTTGATTGTAGCATCTTCCCTGCGGGAGGTATTCTCTTAGCCAAAATCGCCATATTAGGCGCAGTTAAGTTACAATTCAGTACACTATCCTAAAGCTTGCTGTTAGGAGGGAATCTGCAGCTTGCAGTGAAAGCACTTCCAGAGGGGAGTCTAATGAGGGCAAACATTTGATGGTAGCAGCTTCCCTGCGGGAGATACTCTCTTTGCCAAAACCGCATTATTAGGCGAAAGTAAGTTACAATTCTTTACCCTATCCTAAAGCTTGCTGTTAGGAGGGAATCTGCAGCTTGCAGTGAAAGTGCTTCCAGAGGGGAGTCCAATGAGGGCAAACATTTGATGGTAGCAGCTTCCCTGCGGGAGATAGTCTCTTAGCCAAAATCGCCATAGTAGGCGCAGTTAAGTTACAATTCAGTACCCTATCCTAAAGCTTGCTGTTAGGAGGGAATCTGCAGCTTGCAGTGAAAGCGCTTCCAGAGGGGAGTCTAATGAGGGAAAACATTTGATGGTAGCAGCTTCCCTGCGGGAGATACTCTCTTTGCCAAAATCGCATTATTAGGCGAAAGTAAGTTACAATTCAGTACCCTATCCTAAAGCTTGCTGTTAGGAGGGAATCTGCAGCTTGCAGTGAAAGCGCTTCCAGAGGGGAGTCTAATGAGGGCAAATATTTGATGGTAGCATCTTCCCTGTGGGAGATATTCTCTTTGCCATAATCGCCTTAATAGCCGCAGTTAAGTTACAATTCAGTACCCTATCCTAAAGCTTGCTGTTAGGAGGGAATCTGCAGCTTGCAGTGAAAGCGCTTCCAGAGGGGAGTCTAATGAGGGCAAACATTTGATGGTAGCAGCTTCCCTGCGGGAGATATTCTCATTGCCATAATCGCCTTATCAGCCGCAGTTAAGTTACAATTCAGTACCCTATCCTAAAGCTTGCTGTTAGGAGGGAATCTGCAGCTTGCAGTGAAAGCGCTTCCAGAGGGGAGTCTAATGAGGGCAAGCATTTGATGGTAGCAGCTTCCCTGCGGGAGATACTCTGTTTGCCAAAATCGCATTATTAGGCGAAAGTAAGTTACAATTCAGTACCCTATCCTAAAGCTTGCTGTTAGGAGGGAATCTGCAGCTTGCAGTGAAAGCGCTTCCAGAGGGGAGTCTAATGAGGGCAAACATTTGATGGTAGCAGCTTCCTTGCGGGAGATACTCTCTTTGCCAAAATCGCATTATTAGGCGAAAGTAAGTTACAATTCAGAACCCTATCCTAAAGCTTGCTGTTAGGAGGGAATCTGCAGCTTGCAGTGAAAGCGCTTCCAGAGGGGAGTCTAATGAGGGCAAACATTTGATGGTAGCAGCTTCCCTGCAGGAGATACTCTCTTTGCCAAAATCGCATTATTAGGCGAAAGTAAATTACAATTCAGTACCCTATCCTAAAGCTTGCTGTTAGGAGGGAATCTGCAGCTTGCAGTGAAAGCGCTTCCAGAGGGGAGTCTAACGAGGGCAAACATTTGATGGTAGCAGCTTCCCTGCAGGATATACTCTTTTTTCCTAAATCGCCTTATTAGCCGCAGTTAAGATACAATGCAGTACCCTATCCTAAAGCTTGCTGTTAGGAGGGAATCTGCAGCTTGCAAGTGAAAACGCTTCCAGAGGGGAGTCTAATGTGGGCAAACATTTGATGGTAGCAGCTTCCCTGCGGGAGATACTCTCTTTGTCAAAATCGCATTATTAGGCGAAAGTAAGTTACGATTCAGTACCCTATCCTAAAGCTTGCTGTTAGGAGGGAATCTGCAGCTTGCAGTGAAAGCGCTTCCAGAGTGGAGTCTAACGAGGGCAAACATTTGATGGTAGCAGCTTCCCTGCGGGAGATACTCTCTTTGCCAACATCGCCTTTTTAGCCGCAGTTAAGTTAAAATTCAGTACCCTATCCTAAAGCTTGCTGTTAGGAGGGAATCTGCAGCTTGCAGTGAAAGCGCTTCCAGAGGGGAGTCTAATGAGGGCAAACATTTGATGGTAGCAGCTTCCCTGCAGGAGATACTCTCTTTGCAAAATCGCATTATTAGGCGAAAGTAAGATACAATTCAGTACCCTATCCTAAAGCTTGCTTTTAGGAGGGAATCTGCAGCTTGCAGTGAAAGCGCTTCCAGAGGGGAGTCTAATGAGGGCAAATATTTGATGGTAGCATCTTCCCTGCGGGAGATATTCTCTTTGCCAAAATCGCCTCATTAGCCGCAGTTAAGTTACAATTCAGTACCCTATCCTAAAGCTTGCTGTTAGGAGGGAATCTGCAGCTTGCAGTGAAATCACTTCCAGAGTGGAGTCTAATGAGGGCAAACATTTGATGGTAGCAGCTTCCCTGCGGGAGATACTCTCTTTGCCAAAATCGCATTATTAGGCGAAAGTAAGTTACAATTCAGTACCCTATCCTAAAGCTTGCTGTTAGGAGGGAATCTGCAGCTTGCAGTGAAAGCGCTTCCAGAGGGGAGTCTAATGAGGGCAAACATTTGATGGTAGCAGCTTCCCTGCAGGAGATACTCTCTTTGCAAAATCGCATTATTAGGCGAAAGTAAGTTACAATTCAGTACCCTATCCTAAAGCTTGCTGTTAGGAGGGAATCTGCAGCTTGCAGTGAAAGCGCTTCCAGAGGGGAGTCTAATGAGGGCAAACATTTGATGGTAGCAGCTTCCCTGCGGGAGATATTCTCATTGCCAAAATCGCCTCATTAGCCGCAGTTAAGTTACAATTCAGTACCCTATCCTAAAGCTTGCTGTTAGGAGGGAATCTGCAGCTTGCAGTGAAAGCGCTTCCAGAGGGGAGTCTAATGAGGGCAAATATTTGATGGTAGCAGCTTCCCTGCGGGAGATACTCTCTTTGCCAAAATCGCATTATTAGGCGAAAGTAAGTTACAATTCAGTACCCTATCCTAAAGCTTGCTGTTAGGAGGGAATCTGCAGCTTGCAGTGAAAGCGCTTCCAGAGGGGAGTCTAATGAGGGCAAATATTTGATGGTAGCAGCTTCCCTGCGGGAGATACTCTCTTTGCCAAATCGCATTATTAGGCGAAAGTAAGATACAATTCAGTACCCTATCCTAAAGCTTGCTGTTAGGAGTGAATCTGCAGCTTGCAGTGAAAGCGCTTCCAGAGGGGAGTCTAATGAGGGCAAATATTTGATTGTAGCATCTTCCCTGCGGGAGATATTCTCTTAGCCAAAATCGCCATAGTAGGCGCAGTTAAGTTACAATTCAGTACCCTAACCTAAAGATTGCTGTTAGGAGGGAATCTGCAGCTTGCAGTGAAAGCACTTCCAGAGGGGAGTCTAATGAGGGCAAACATTTGATGGTAGCAGCTTCCCTGCAGGATATACTCTCTTTTCCTTAATCGCCTTATTAGCCGCAGTTAAGATACAATGCAGTACCCTTTCCTAAAGCTTGCTGTTAGGAGGGAATCTGCTGCTTGCAGTGAAAGTGCTTCCAGAGGGGAGTCTAATGAGGGCAAATATTTGATGGTAGCAGCTTCCCTGCGGGAGATACTCTCTTTGCCAAATCGCATTATTAGGCGAAAATAAGTTACAATTCAGTACCCTATCCTAAAGCTTGCTGTTAGGAGTGAATCTGCAGCTTGCAGTGAAAGCGCTTCCAGAGGGGAGTCTAATGAGGGCAAATATTTGATTGTAGCATCTTCCCTGTGGGAGATATTCTCTTTGCCAAAATCGCCATATTAGACGCAGTTAAGTTACAATTCAGTACCCTATCCTAAAGCTTGCTGTTAGGAGGGAATCTGCAGCTTGCAGTGAAAGCACTTCCAGAGGGGAGTCTAATGAGGGCAAACATTTGATGGTAGCAGCTTCCCTGCGGGAGATAGTCTCTTTTCCAAAATTGCATTATTAGGCGAAAGTAAGTTACAATTCAGTACCCTATCCTAAAGCTTGCTGTTAGGAGGGAATCTGCAGCTTGCAGTGAAAGCGCTTCCAGAGGGGAGTCTAATGAGGGCAAACATTTGATGGTAGCAGCTTCCCTGCGGGAGATACTCTCTTTGCCAAAATCGCAGTATTAGGCGAAAGTAAGTTACAATTCAGTACACTATCCTAAAGCTTGCTGTTAGGAGGGAATCTGCAGCTTGCAGTGAAAGCACTTCCAGAGGGGAGTCTAATGAGGGCAAACATTTGATGGTAGCAGCTTCCCTGCGGGAGATATTCTCTTTGCCAAAATCGCCTTATTAGCCGCAGTTAAGTTACAGTTCAGTACCCTATCCTAAAGCTTGCTGTTAGGAGGGAATCTGCAGCTTGCAGTGAAAGCGCTTCCAGAGGGGAGTCTAATGAGGGCAAACATTTGATGGTAGCAGCTTCCCTGCGGGAGATATTCTCTTTGCCAAAATCGCATTATTAGCCGCAGTTAAGTTACAATTTAGTATCCTATCCTAAAGTTTGCTGTTAGGAGGGAATCTGCAGCTTGCAGTGAAAGCGCTTCCAGAGGGGAGTCTAATGAGGGCAAACATTTGATGGTAGCAGCTTCCCTGCGGGAGATACTCTCTTTGCCAAAATCGCATTTTTAGGCGAAAGTAAGTTACAATTCAGTACCCTATCCTAAAGCTTGCTGTTAGGAGGGAATCTGCAGCTTGAAGTGAATGCGCTTCCAGAGGGTAGTCTAACGAGGGCAAACATTTGATGGTAGCAGCTTCCCTGCTGGAGATAGTCTCTTTGCCAAAATCGCATTATTAGGCGAAAATAAGTTACAATTCAGTACCCTTTCCTAAAGCTTGCTGTTAGTAGGGAATCTGCAGCTTGCAGTGAAAGCGCTTCCAGAGGGGAGTCTAATGAGGGCAAACATTTGATGGTAGCAGCTTCCCTGCGGGAGATAGTCTCTTTGCCAAAATCGCATTATTAGGCGAAAGTAAGTTACAATTCAGTACCCTATCCTAAAGCTTGCTGTTAGGAGGGAATCTGCAGCTTGCAGTGAAAGCGCTTCCAGAGGGGAGTCTAATGAGGGCAAACATTTGATGGTAGCAGCTTCCCTGCGGGAGATATTCTCATTGCTAAAATCGCCTTATTAGCCGCAGTTAAGTTACAATTCAGTACCCTATCCTAAAGCTTGCTGTTAGGAGGGAATTTGCAGCTTGCAGTGAAAGCGCTTCCAGAGGGGAGTCTAATGAGGGCAAACATTTGATGGTAGCAGCTTCCCTGCGGGAGATACTCTCTTTGACACAATCGCCTTTTTAGCCGCAGTTAAGTTGCAATTCAGTACCCAATCCTAAAGCTTGCTGTTAGGAGGGAATCTGCAGCTTGCAGTGAAAGCGCTTCCAGAGGGGAGTCTAATGAGGGCAAACATTTGATGGTAGCAGATTCCCTGCGGGAGATACTCTCTTTGCCAAAATCACAGTATTAGGCGAAAGTAAGATATAATTCAGTACCCTATCCTAAAGCTTGCTGTTAGGAGGGAATCTGCAGCTTGCAGTGAAAGCGCTTCCAGAGGGGAGTCCAATGAGGGCAAACATTTGATGGTAGCAGCTTCTTTGCAGGATATACTCTCTTTTCCGAAATCGCCTTATTAGACGCAGTTAAGTTACAATTCAGTACCCTATCCTAAAGCTTGCTGTTAGGAGGGAATCTGCAGCTTGCAGTGAAAGCGCTTCCAGAGGGGAGTCTAATGAGGGCAAACATTTGATGGTAACAGATTCCCTGCGGGAGATATTCTCTTTGCCAAAATTTCCTTATTAGGCGAAAGTAAGTTACAATTCAGTACCCTATCCTAAAGCTTGCTGTTAGGAGGGAATCTGCAGCTTGCAGTGAAAGCGCTTCCAGAGGGGAGTCTAATGAGGGCAAACATTTGATGGTAGCAGCTTCCCTGCGGGAGATATTCTCATTGCCAAAATCGCCTTATTAGCCGCAGTTAAGTTACAATTCAGTACACTATCCTAAAGCTTGCTGTTAGGAGGGAATCTGCAGCTTGCAGTGAAAGCGCTTCCAGAGGGGAGTCTAATGAGGGCAAACATTTGATGGTAGCAGCTTCCCTGCGGGAGATATTCACATTGCCAAAATCGCCTTATTAGCCGCAGTTAAGTTACAATTCAGTACCCTATCCTAAAGCTTGCTGTTAGGAGGGAATCTGCAGCTTGCAGTGAAAGTGCTTCCAGAGGGGAGTCTAATGAGGGCAAATATTTGATGGTAGCAGCTTCCCTGTGGGAGATACTCTCTTTGCCAAAATCGCATTATTAGGCGAAAGTAAGTTACAATTCAGTACCCTATCCTAAAGCTTGCTGTTAGGAGGGAATCTGCAGCTTGCAGTGAAAGCGCTTCCAGAGGGGAGTCTAATGAGGGCAAATATTTGATGGTAGCAGCTTCCCTGCGGGAGATACTCTCTTTGCCAAATCGCATTATTAGGCGAAAGTAAGATACAATTCAGTACCCTATCCTAAAGCTTGCTGTTAGGAGTGAATCTGCAGCTTGCAGTGAAAGCGCTTCCAGAGGGGAGTCTAATGAGGGCAAATATTTGATTGTAGCATCTTCCCTGCGGGAGATATTCTCTTAGCCAAAATCGCCATAGTAGGCGCAGTTAAGTTACAATTCAGTACCCTAACCTAAAGATTGCTGTTAGGAGGGAATCTGCAGCTTGCAGTGAAAGCACTTCCAGAGGGGAGTCTAATGAGGGCAAACATTTGATGGTAGCAGCTTCCCTGCAGGATATACTCTCTTTTCCTTAATCGCCTTATTAGCCGCAGTTAAGATACAATGCAGTACCCTTTCCTAAAGCTTGCTGTTAGGAGGGAATCTGCTGCTTGCAGTGAAAGTGCTTCCAGAGGGGAGTCTAATGAGGGCAAATATTTGATGGTAGCAGCTTCCCTGCGGGAGATACTCTCTTTGCCAAATCGCATTATTAGGCGAAAATAAGTTACAATTCAGTACCCTATCCTAAAGCTTGCTGTTAGGAGTGAATCTGCAGCTTGCAGTGAAAGCGCTTCCAGAGGGGAGTCTAATGAGGGCAAATATTTGATTGTAGCATCTTCCCTGTGGGAGATATTCTCTTTGCCAAAATCGCCATATTAGACGCAGTTAAGTTACAATTCAGTACCCTATCCTAAAGCTTGCTGTTAGGAGGGAATCTGCTGCTTGCAGTGAAAGCACTTCTAGAGGGGAGTCTAATGAGGGCAAACATTTGATGGTAGCAGCTTCCCTGCGGGAGATAGTCTCTTTTCCAAAATTGCATTATTAGGCGAAAGTAAGTTACAATTCAGTACCCTATCCTAAAGCTTGCTGTTAGGAGGGAATCTGCAGCTTGCAGTGAAAGCGCTTCCAGAGGGGAGTCTAATGAGGGCAAACATTTGATGGTAGCAGCTTCCCTGCGGGAGATAGTCTCTTTGCCAAAATCGCAGTATTAGGCGAAAGTAAGTTACATTTCAGTACACTATCCTAAAGCTTGCTGTTAGGAGGGAATCTGCAGCTTGCAGTGAAAGCGCTTCCAGAGGGGAGTCTAATGAGGGCAAACATTTGATGGTAGCAGCTTCCCTGCGGGAGATATTCTCTTTGCCAAAATCGCCTTATTAGCCGCAGTTAAGTTACAGTTCAGTACCCTATCCTAAAGCTTGCTGTTAGGAGGGAATCTGCAGCTTGCAGTGAAAGCGCTTCCAGAGGGGAGTCTAATGAGGGCAAACATTTGATGGTAGCAGCTTCCCTGCGGGAGATAGTCTCCTTGACATAATCGAATTTTTAGGCGAAAGTAAGTTACAATTCAGTACCCTATCCTAAAGCTTGCTGTTAGGAGGGAATCTGCAGCTTGCAGTGAAAGCGCTTCCAGAGGGGAGTCTAATGAGGGCAAACATTTGATGGTAGCAGCTTCCCTGCGGGAGATACTCTCTTTGCCAAAATCGCATTATTAGGCGAAAGTAAGTTACAATTCAGAACCCTTTCCTAAAGCTTGCTGTTAGGAGGGAATCTGCAGCTTGCAGTGAAAGCGCTTCCGGAGGGGAGTCTAATGAGGGCAAACATTTGATGGTAGCAGCTTCCTTGCGGGAGATACTCTCTTTGCCAAAATCGCATTATTAGGCGAAAGTAAGTTACAATTCAGTACCCTATCCTAAAGCTTGCTGTTAGGAGGGAATCTGCAGCTTGCAGAGGAAGCGCTTCCAGAGGGGAGTCTAACGAGGGCAAACATTTGATGGTAGCAGCTTCCCTGCAGGATATACTCTCTTTTCCGTAATCGCCTTATTAGCCGCAGTTAAGTTACAATTCAGTACCCTATCCTACAGCTTGCAGTTAGGAGGGAATCTGCAGCTTGCAGTGAAAGCGCTTCCAGAGTGGAGTCTAACGAGGGCAAACATTTGATGGTAGCAGCTTCCCTGCGGGAGATACTCTCTTTGCCAAAATCGCCTTATTAGCCGCAGTTAAGATACAATTCAGTACCCTATCCTAAAGCTTGCTGTTAGGAGGGAATCTGCAGCTTGCAGTGAAAGCGCTTCCAGAGTGGAGTCTAACGAGTGCAAACATTTGATGGTAGCAGCTTCCCTGCGGGAGATACTCTCTTTGCCAAAATCGCATTATTAGGCGAAAGTAAGCTACAATTCAGAACCCTTTCCTAAAGCTTGCTGTTAGGAGGGAATCTGCAGCTTGCAGTGAAAGCGCTTCCAGAGGGGAGTCTAATGAGGGCAAACATTTGATGGTAGCAGCTTCCCTGCGGGAGATAGTCTCTTTTCCAAAATCGCATAATTAGGCGAAAGTAAGTTACAATTCAGTACCCTATCCTAAAGCTTGCTGTTAGGAGGGAATCTGCAGCTTGCAGTGAAAGCGCTTCCAGAGGGGAGTCTAATGAGGGCAAATATTTGATGGTAGCAGCTTCCCTGCGGGAGATACTCTCTTTGCCAAAATCGCCTTCTTAGCCGCAGTTAAGTTACAATTCAGTACCCTATCCTAAAGCTTGCTGTTAGGAGGGAATCTGCAGCTTGCAGTGAAAGCGCTTCCAGAGGGGAGTCTAATGAGGGCAAATATTTGATGGTAGCATCTTCCCTGCGGGAGATATTCTCTTTGCCAAAATCGCCTTATTAGCCGCAGTTAAGTTACAATTCAGTACACTATCCTAAAGCTTGCTGTTAGGAGGGAATCTGCAGCTTGCAGTGAAAGCGCTTCCAGAGGGGAGTCTAATGAGGGCAAATATGTGATGGTAGCATCTTCCCTGCGGGAGATATTCTCATTGCCAAAATCGCCTCATTAGCTGCAGTTAAGTTACAATTCAGTACCCTATCCTAAAGCTTGCTGTTAGGAGGGAATCTGCAGCTTGCAGTGAAAGCGCTTCCAGAGTGGAGTCTAACGAGGGCAAACATTTGATGGTAGCAGCTTCCCTGCGGGAGATAGTCTCTTTGCCAAAATCGCATTATTAGGCGAAAGTAAGTTACAATTCAGTACCCTATCCTAAAGCTTCCTGTTAGGAGGGAATCTGCAGCTTGCAGTGAAAGCGCTTCCAGAGGGGAGTCTAATGAGGGCAAACATTTGATGGTAGCAGCTTCCCTGCGGGAGATACTCTCTTTGCCAAAATGGCATTCTTAACCGCAGTTAAGATACAATTCAGTACCCAATCCTAAAGCTTGCTGTTAGGAGGGAATCTGCAGCTTGCAGTGAAAGCGCTTCCAGAGGGGAGTCTAATGAGGGCAAACATTTGATGGTAGCAGCTTCCCTGCAGGAGATACTCTCTTTGCCAAAATCGCATTATTAGGCGAAAGTAAGTTACAATTCAGTACCCTATCCTAAAGCTTGCTTTTAGGAGGGAATCTGCAGCTTGCAGTGAAAGCGCTTCCAGAGGGGAGTCTAATGAGGGCAAATATTTGATGGTAGCATCTTCCCTGCGGGAGATATTCTCTTTGCCAAAATCGCCTTATTAGCCGCAGTTAAGTTACAGTTCAGTACCCTATCCTAAAGGTTGCTGTTAGGAGGGAATCTGCAGCTTGCAGTGAAAGCGCTTCCAGAGGGGAGTCTAATGAGGGCAAATATTTGATGGTAGCAGCTTCCCTGCGGGAGATACTCTCTTTGCCAAATCGCATTATTAGGCGAAAGTAAGATACAATTCAGTACCCTATCCTAAAGCTTCCTGTTAGGAGGGAATCTGCAGCTTGCAGTGAAAGCGCTTCCAGAGGGGAGTCTAATGAGGGCAAATATTTGATGGTAGCAGCTTCCCTGCGGGAGATATTCTCTTAGACAAAATCGCCATATTAGACGCAGTTAAGTTACAATTCAGTACTCTATCCTAAAGATTGCTGTTAGGAGGGAATCTGCAGCTTGCAGTGAAAGCACTTCCAGAGGGGAGTCTAATGAGGGCAAACATTTGATGGTAGCAGCTTCCTTGCTGGAGATACTCTCTTTGCCAAAACCGCATTATTAGGCGAAAGTAAGTTACAATTCAGTACCCTGTCCTAAAGCTTGCTGTTAGGAGGGAATCTGCAGCTTGCAGTGAAAGCGCTTCCAGAGGGGAGACTAATGAGGGCAAACATTTGATGGTAGCAGCTTCCCTGCGGGAGATACTCTCTTTGATAAAAACGCATTATTAGGCGAAAGTAAGTTACAATTCAGAACCCTTTCCTAAAGCTTGCTGTTAGGAGGGAATCTGCAGCTTGCAGTGAAAGCGCTTCCAGAGGGGAGTCTAATGAGGGCAAACATTTGATGGTAGCAGCTTCCCTGCGGGAGATACTCTCTTTGCCAAAATCGCATTATCAGGCGAAAGTAAGTTACAATTCAGTACCCTATCCTAAAGCTTGCTGTTAGGAGGGGATCTGCAGCTTGCAGTGAAAGCACTTCCAGAGGGGAGTCTAATGAGGGCAAACATTTGATGGTAGCAGCTTCCCTGCGGGAGATATTCTCTTTGACAAAATCGCATTATTAGCCGCAGTTAAGTTACAATTCAGTACCCTATCCTAAAGCTTGCTGTTAGGAGGGAATCTGCAGCTTGCAGTGAAAGCGCTTCCAGAGGGGAGTCTAATGAGGGCAAACATTTGATGGTAGCAGCTTCCCTGCGGGAGATACTCTCTTTGCCAAAACCGCATTATTAGGCGAAAGTAAGTTACAATTCAGTACCCTGTCCTAAAGCTTGCTGTTAGGAGGGAATCTGCAGCTTGCAGTGAAAGCGCTTCCAGAGGGGAGTCTAATGTGGGCAAAGATTTGATGGTAGCAGCTTCCCTGCGGGAGATACTCTCTTTGCCAAAATCGCATTATTAGGCGAAAGTAAGTTACAATTCAGTACCCTATCCTAAAGCTTGCTGTTAGGAGGGAATCTGCAGCTTGCAGTGAAAGCGCTTCCAGAGGGGAGTCTAATGAGGGCAAACATTTGATGGTAACAGCTTCCCTGCGGGAGATATTCTCTTTGCCAAAATCGCCTTATTAGACGCAGTTAAGTTACATTTCAGTACCCTATCCTACAGCTTGCTGTTAGGAGGGAATCTGCAGCTTGCAGTGAAAGCGCTTCCAGAGGGGAGTCTAATGAGGGCAAACATTTGATGGTAGCAGCTTCCCTGCGGGAGATACTCCCTTTGCCAAAATCGCATTTTTAGGCGAAAGTAAGTTACAATTCAGTACCCTATCCTAAAGCTTGCTGTTAGGAGGGAATCTGCAGCTTGCAGTGAAATCGCTTCCAGAGGGGAGTCTAATGAGGGCAAACATTTGATGGTAGCAGCTTCCCTGCGGGAGATATTCTCTTTGCCAAAATCGCCTTATTAGCCGCAGTTAAGTTACAATTCAGTACCCTATCCTAAAGCTTGCTGTTAGGAGGCAATCTGCAGCTTGCAGTGAAAGCACTTCCAGAGGGGAGTCTAACGAGGGCAAACATTTGATGGTAGCAGCTTCCCTGCGGGAGATACTCTCTTTGCCGAAATCGCATTATTAGGCGAAAGTAAGTTACAATTCAGTACCCTATCCTAAAGCTTGCTGTTAGGAGGGAATCTGCAGCTTGCAGTGAAAGCGCTTCCAGAGGGGAGTCTAATGAGGGCAAACATTTGATGGTAGCAGCTTCCCTGCGGGAGATACTCTCTTTGCCAAAATCGCATTATTAGGCGAAAGTAAGTTACAATTCAGTAACCTATCCTAAAGCTTGCTGTTAGGAGGGAATCTGCAGCTTGCAGTGAAAACGCTTCCAGAGGGGAGTCTAATGAGGGCAAACATTTGATGGTAGCAGCTTCCCTGCGGGAGATATTCACATTGCCAAAATCGCCTTATTAGCCGCAGTTAAGTTACAATTCAGTACCCTATCCTAAAGCTTGCTGTTAGGAGGGAATCTGCAGCTTGCAGTGAAATCGATTCCAGAGGGGAGTCTAATGAGGGCAAACATTTGATGGTAGCAGCTTCCCTGCGGGAGATACTCTCTTTGCCAAAATCGCATTTTTAGGCGAAAGTAAGTTACAATTCAGTACCCTTTCCTAAAGCTTTCTGTTAGGAGGGAATATGCAGCTTGCAGTGAAAGCGCTTCCAGAGGGGAGTCTAATGAGGGCAAACATTTGATGGTAGCAGCTTCCCTGCGGGAGATACTCTCCTTGCCATAATCGCATTATTAGCCGCAGTTAAGTTACAATTCAGTACCCTATCTTAAAGCTTGCTGTTAGGAGGGAATCTGCAGCTTGCAGTGAAAGCGCTTCCAGAGGGGAGTCTAATGAGGGCAAACATTTGATGGTAGTAGCTTCCCTGCGGGAGATATTCTCATTGCCAAAATCGCCTCATTAGCCGCAGTTAAGTTACAATTCAGTACCCTATCCTAAAGCTTGCTGTTAGGAGTGAATCTGCAGCTTGCAGTGAAAGCGCTTCCAGAGGGGAGTCTAATGAGGGCAAATATTTGATTGTAGCATCTTCCCTGCGGGAGATATTCTCTTAGCCAAAATCGCCATATTAGACGCAGTTAAGTTACAATTCAGTACCCTATCCTAAAGCTTGCTGTTAGGAGGGAATCTGCAGCTTGCAGTGAAAGCGCTTCCAGAGGGGAGTCTAATGAGGGCAAACATTTGATGGTAGCAGCTTCCCTGCGGGAGATACTCTCTTTGCCAAAATCGCATTATTAGGCGAAAGTAAGATACAATTCAGTACCCTATCCTAAAGCTTGCTGTTAGGAGGGAATCTGCAGCTTGCAGTGAAAGCGCTTCCAGAGGGGAGTCTAATGAGGGCAAACATTTGATGGTAACAGCTTCCCTGCGGGAGATATTCTCTTTGCCAAAATCGCCTTATTAGCCGCAGTTAAGTTACAATTCAGTACCCTATCCTAAGGCCTGCTGTTAGGAGGGAATCTGCAGCTTGCAGTGAAAGCGCTTCCAGAGGGGAGTCTAATGAGGGCAAATATTTGATGGTAGCAGCTTCCCTGCGGGAGATACTCTCTTTGCCATATCGCATTATTAGGCGAAAATAAGTTACAATTCAGTACCCTATCCTAAAGCTTGCTGTTAGGAGTGAATCTGCAGCTTGCAGTGAAAGCGCTTCCAGAGGGGAGTCTAATGAGGGCAAATATTTGATTGTAGCATCTTCCCTGCGGGAGATATTCTCTTAGCCAAAATCGCCATATTAGACGCAGTTAAGTTACAATTCAGTACCCTATCCTAAAGATGGCTGTTAGGAGGGAATCTGCAGCTTGCAGTGAAAGCACTTCCAGAGGGGAGTCTAATGAGGGCAAACATTTGATGGTAGCAGCTTCCCTGCGGGAGATACTCTCTTTGCCAAAACCGCATTATTAGGCGAAAGTAAGTTACAATTCAGTACCCTGTCCTAAAGCTTGCTGTTAGGAGGGAATCTGCAGCTTGCAGTGAAAGCGCTTCCAGAGGGGAGTCTAATGTGGGCAAACATTTGATGGTAGCAGCTTCCCTGCGGGAGATACTCTCTTTGCCGAAATCGCATTATTAGGCGAAAGTAAGTTACAATTCAGTACCCTATCCTAAAGCTTGCTGTTAGGAGGGAATCTGCAGCTTGCAGTGAAAGCGCTTCCAGAGGGGAGTCTAATGAGGGCAAAGATTTGATTGTAGCAGCTTCCCTGCGGGAGATAGTCTCCTTCCCATAATCGCCTTCTTAGCCGCAGTTAAGTTACAATTCAGTACCCTATCCTAAAGCTTGCTGTTAGGAGGGAATCTGCAGCTTGCAGTGAAAGCGCTTCCAGAGGGGAGTCTAATGAGGGCAAACATTTGATGGTAGCAGCTTCCCTGCAGGAGATACTCTCTTTGCCAAAATCGCATTATTAGGCGAAAGTAAGTTACAATTCAGTACCCTATCGTAAAGCTTGCTGTTAGGAGGGAATCTGCAGCTTGCAGTGAAAGCGCTTCCAAAGGGGAGTCTAATGAGGGCAAATATTTGATGGTAGCAGCTTCCCTGCGGGAGATACTCTCTTTGCCAAATCGCATTATTAGGCGAAAATAAGTTACAATTCAGTACCCTATCCTAAAGCTTGCTGTTAGGAGTGAATCTGCAGCTTGCAGTGAAAGCGCTTCCAGAGCGGAGTCTAATGAGGGCAAATATTTGATTGTAGCATCTTCCCTGCGGGAGATATTCTCTTAGCCAAAATCGCCATATTAGACGCAGTTAAGTTACAATTCAGTACCCTATCCTAAAGCTTGCTGTTAGGAGGGAATCTGCAGCTTGCAGTGAAAGCGCTTCCAGAGGGGAGTCTAATGAGGGCAAACATTTGATGGTAGCAGCTTCCCTGCGGGAGATACTCTCTTTGCCAAAATCGCATTTTTATACGAAAGTAAGATTCAATTCAGTACCCTATCCTAAAGCTTGCTGTTAGGAGGGAATCTGCAGCTTGCAGTGAAAGCGCTTCCAGAGGGGAGTCTAATGTGGGCAAACATTTGATGGTAGCAGCTTCCCTGCAGGAGATACTCTCTTTGCCAAAATCGCCTTATTAGGCGAAAGTAAGTTACAATTCAGTACCCTATCCTAAAGCTTGCTGTTAGGAGGGAATCTGCAGCTTGCAGTGAAAGCGCTTCCAGAGGGGAGTCTAATGAGGGCAAACATTTGATGGTAGCAGCTTCCCTGCGGGAGATAGTCTCTTTTCCAAAATCGCATTATTAGGCGAAAGTAAGTTACAATTCAGTACCCTATCCTAAAGCTTGCTGTTAGGAGGGAATCTGCAGCTTGCAGTGAAAGCGCTTCCAGAGGGGAGTCTAATGAGGGCAAACATTTTATGGTAGCGGCTTCCCTGCAGGAGATACTCTCTTTTCCAGAATCGCATTATTAGGCGAAAGTAAGTTACAATTCAGTACCCTATCCTAAAGCTTGCTTTTAGGAGGGAATCTGCAGCTTGCAGTGAAAGCGCTTCCAGAGGGGAGTCTAATGAGGGCAAATATTTGATGGTAGCATCTTCCCTGCGGGAGATATTCTCTTTGCCAAAATCGCCTCATTAGCCGCAGTTAAGTTACAATTCAGTACCCTATCCTAAAGCTTGCTGTTAGGAGGGAATCTGCAGCTTGCAGTGAAAGCGCTTCCAGAGGGGAGTCTAACGAGGGCAAACATTTGATGGTAGCAGCTTCCCTGCGGAAGATACTCTCTTTGCCAAAATCGCATTATTAGGCGAAAGTAAGTTACAATTCAGTACCCTATCCTAAAGCTTGCTGTTAGGAGGGAATCTGCAGCTTGCAGTGAAAGCGCTTCCAGAGGGGAGTCTAATGAGGGCAAATATTTGATGGTAGCAGCTTCCCTGCGGGAGATACTCTCTTTGCCATATCGCATTATTAGGCGAAAATAAGTTACAATTCAGTACCCTATCCTAAAGCTTGCTGTTAGGAGGGAATCTGCAGCTTGCAGTGAAAGCGCTTCCAGAGGGGAGTCTAATGTGGGCAAACATTTGATGGTAGCAGCTTCCCTGCGGGAGATACTCTCTTTGCCAAAATCGCATTATTAGGCGAAAGTAAGTTACAATTCAGTACCCTATCCTAAAGCTTGCTGTTAGGAGGGAATCTGCAGCTTGCAGTGAAAGCGCTTCCAGAGGGGAGTCTAATGTGGGCAAACATTTGATGGTAGCAGCTTCCCTGCGGGAGATACTCTCTTTGCCAAAATCGCATTATTAGGCGAAAGTAAGTTAAAATTCAGTACCCTATCCTAAAGCTTGCTGTTAGGAGGGAATCTGCAGCTTGCAGTGAAAGCACTTCCAGAGGGGAGTCTAATGAGGGCAAACATTTGATGGTCGCAGCTTCCCTGCAGGAGATACTCTCTTTGCCAAAATCGCATTATTAGGCGAAAGTAAGTTACAATTCAGTACCCTATCCTAAAGCTTGCTGTTAGGAGGGAATCTGCAGCTTGCAGTGAAAGCGCTTCCAGAGGGGAGTCTAAAGAGGGCAAATATTTGATGGTAGCAGCTTCCCTGCGGGAGATATTCTCTTTGCCAAAATCGCCTTATTAGACGCAGTTAAGTTACAATTCAGTACCCTATCCTAAAGCTTGCTGTTAGGAGGGAATCTGCAGCTTGCAGTGAAAGCGCTTCCAGAGTGGAGTCTAACGAGGGCAAACATTTGATGGTAGCAGCTACCCTGCGGGAGATACTCTCTTTGCAAAAATCGCATTATTAGGCGAAAGTAAGTTACAATTCATTACCCTATCCTAAAGCTTGCTGTTAGGAGGGAATCTGCACCTTGCAGTGAAAGCGCTTCCAGAGGGGAGTCTAATGAGGGCAAACATTTGATGGTAGCAGCTTCCCTGCGGGAGATACTCTCTTTGCCAAAATCGCATTTTTAGGTGAAAGTAAGTTACAATTCAGTACCCTATCCTAAAGCTTGCTGTTAGGAGGGAATCTGCAGCTTGCAGTGAAAGCGCTTCCAGAGGGGAGTCTAATGTGGGCAAACATTTGATGGTAGCAGCTTCCCTGCGGGAGATACTCCCTTTGCCAAAATCGCATTATTAGGCGAAAGTAAGTTACAATTCAGTACCCTATCCTAAAGCTTGCTGTTAGGAGGGAATCTGCAGCTTGCAGTGAAAGCGCTTCCAGAGGGGAGTCTAATGAGGGCAAACATTTGATGGTAGCAGCTTCCCTGCGGGAGATAGTCTCTTTTCCAAAATCGAATTATTAGGCGAAAGTAAGTTACAATTCAGTACCCTATCCTAAAGCTTGCTGTTAGGAGGGAATCTGCAGCTTGCAGTGAAAGCGCTTCCAGAGGGGAGTCTAATGAGGGCAAATATTTGATTGTAGCATCTTCCCTGCGGGAGATATTCTCTTAGCCAAAATCGCCATATTAGACGCAGTTAAGTTACAATTCAGTACCCTATCCTAAAGATGGCTGTTAGGAGGGAATCTGCAGCTTGCAGTGAAAGCGCTTCCAGAGGGGAGTCTAATGAGGGCAAATATTTGATGGTAGCAGCTTCCCTGCGGGAGATACTCTCTTTGCCAAAACCGCATTATTAGGCGAAAGTAAGTTACAATTCAGTACCCTGTCCTAAAGCTTGCTGTTAGGAGGGAATCTGCAGCTTGCAGTGAAAGCGCTTCCAGAGGGGAGTCTAATGTGGGCAAACATTTGATGGTAGCAGCTTCCCTGCGGGAGATACTCTCTTTGCCAAAATCGCCTTATTAGACGCAGTTAAGTTACATTTCAGTACCCTATCCTAAAGCTTGCTGTTAGGAGGGAATCTGCAGCTTGCAGTGAAAGCGCTTCCAGAGGGGAGTCTAATGAGGGCAAACATTTGATGGTAGCAGCTTCCCTGCGGGAGATACTCCCTTTGCCAAAATCGCATTTTTAGGCGAAAGTAAGTTACAATTCAGTACCCTATCCTAAAGCTTGCTGTTAGGAGGGAATCTGCAGCTTGCAGTGAAATCGCTTCCAGAGGGGAGTCTAATGAGGGCAAACATTTGATGGTAGCAGCTTCCCTGCGGGAGATATTCTCTTTGCCAAAATCGCCTTATTAGCCGCAGTTAAGTTACAATTCAGTACCCTATCCTAAAGCTTGCTGTTAGGAGGCAATCTGCAGCTTGCAGTGAAAGCACTTCCAGAGGGGAGTCTAATGAGGGCAAACATTTGATGGTAGCAGCTTCCCTGCGGGAGATACTCTCTTTGCCAAAATCGCCTTATTAGCCGCAGTTAAGTTACAATTCAGTACCCTATCCTAAAGCTTGCTGTTAGGAGGGAATCTGCAGCTTGCAGTGAAATCGATTCCAGAGGGGAGTCTAATGAGGGCAAACATTTGATGGTAGCAGCTTCCCTGCGGGAGATACTCTCTTTGCCAAAATCGCATTTTTAGGCGAAAGTAAGTTACAATTCAGTACCCTATCCTAAAACTTGCTGTTAGGAGGGAATCTGCAGCTTGCAGTGAAAGCGCTTCCAGAGGGGAGTCTAATGAGGGCAAAGATTTGATTGTAGCAGCTTCCCTGCGGGAGATAGTCTCCTTCCCATAATCGCCTTCTTAGCCGCAGTTAAGTTACAATTCAGTACCCTATCCTAAAGCTTGCTGTTAGGAGGGAATCTGCAGCTTGCAGTGAAAGCGCTTCCAGAGGGGAGTCTAATGAGGGCAAACATTTGATGGTAGCAGCTTCCCTGCAGGAGATACTCTCTTTGCCAAAATCGCATTATTAGGCGAAAGTAAGTTACAATTCAGTACCCTATCGTAAAGCTTGCTGTTAGGAGGGAATCTGCAGCTTGCAGTGAAAGCGCTTCCAGAGGGGAGTCTAATGAGGGCAAATATTTGATGGTAGCAGCTTCCCTGCGGGAGATACTCTCTTTGCCAAATCGCATTATTAGGCGAAAATAAGTTACAATTCAGTACCCTATCCTAAAGCTTGCTGTTAGGAGGGAATCTGCAGCTTGCAGTGAAAGCGCTTCCAGAGGGGAGTCTAATGAGGGCAAACATTTGATGGTAGCAGCTTCCCTGCGGGAGATAGTCTCTTTGCCAAAATCGCCTTATTAGGCGAAAGTAAGTTACAATTCAGTACCCTATCCTAAAGCTTGCTGTTAGGAGGGAATCTGCAGCTTGCAGTGAAAGCGCTTCCAGAGGGTAGTCTAATGAGGGCAAACATTTGATGGTCGCAGCTTCCCTGCAGGAGATACTCTCTTTGCCAAAATCGCATTATTAGGCGAAAGTAAGTTACAATTCAGTACCCTATCCTAAAGCTTGCTGTTAGGAGGGAATCTGCAGCTTGCAGTGAAAGCGCTTCCAGAGGGGAGTCTAAAGAGGGCAAATATTTGATGGTAGCAGCTTCCCTGCGGGAGATATTCTCTTTGCCAAAATCGCCTTATTAGACGCAGTTAAGTTACAATTCAGTACCCTATCCTAAAGCTTGCTGTTAGGAGGGAATCTGCAGCTTGCAGTGAAAGCGCTTCCAGAGTGGAGTCTAACGAGGGCAAACATTTGATGGTAGCAGCTTCCCTGCGGGAGATACTCTCTTTGCCAAAATCGCATTATTAGGCGAAAGTAAGTTACAATTCAGTACCCTATCCTAAAGCTTGCTGTTAGGAGGGAATCTGCAGCTTGCAGTGAAAGCGCTTCCAGAGGGGAGTCTAATGAGGGCAAACATTTGATGGTCGCAGCTTCCCTGCAGGAGATACTCTCTTTGCCAAAATCGCATTATTAGGCGAAAGTAAGTTACAATTCAGTACCCTATCCTAAAGCTTGCTGTTAGGAGGGAATCTGCAGCTTGCAGTGAAAGCGCTTCCAGAGGGGAGTCTAATGAGGGCAAACATTTGATGGTAGCAGCTTCCCTGCGGGAGATACTCTCTTTGCCAAAATCGCCTTACTAGCCGCAGTTAAGTTACAATTCAGTACCCTATCCTAAAGCTTGCTGTTAGGAGGGAATCTGCAGCTTGCAGTGAAAGCGCTTCCAGAGGGGAGTCTAATGAGGGCAAACATTTGATGGTAGCAGCTTCCCTGCGGGAGATACTCTCTTTGCCAAAATCGCCTTATTAGGCGAAAGTAAGTTACAATTCAGTACCCTATCCTAAAGCTTGCTGTTAGGAGGGAATCTGCAGCTTGCAGTGAAAGCGCTTCCAGAGGGGAGTCTAATGAGGGCAAACATTTGATGGTCGCAGCTTCCCTGCAGGAGATACTCTCTTTGCCAAAATCGCATTATTAGGCGAAAGTAAGTTACAATTCAGTACCCTATCCTAAAGCTTGCTGTTAGGAGGGAATCTGCAGCTTGCAGTGAAAGCGCTTCCAGAGGGGAGTCTAACGAGGGCAAATATTTGATGGTAGCAGCTTCCCTGCGGGAGATACTCTCTTTGCCAAAATCGCATTATTAGGCGAAAGTAAGTTACAATTCAGTACCCTATCCTAAAGCTTGCTGTTAGGAGGGAATCTGCAGCTTGCAGTGAAAGCGCTTCCAGAGGGGAGTCTAATGTGGGCAAACATTTGATGGTAGCAGCTTCCCTGCGGGAGATACTCCCTTTGCCAAAATCGCATTATTAGACGAAAGTAAGTTACAATTCAGTACCCTATCCTAAAGCTTGCTGTTAGGAGGGAATCTGCAGCTTGCAGTGAAAGCGCTTCCAGAGGGGAGTCTAATGAGGGCAAACATTTGATGGTAGCAGCTTCCCTGCGGGAGATACTCTCTTTGCCAAAATCGCATTATTAGGCGAAAGTAAGTTACAATTCATTACCCTATCCTAAAGCTTGCTGTTAGGAGGGAATCTGCAGCTTGCAGTGAAAGCGCTTCCAGAGGGGAGTCTAATGAGGGCAAACATTTGATGGTAGCAGCTTCCCTGCGGGAGATACTCTCTTTGCCAAAATCGCAGTATGAGGCGAAAGTAAGATAAAATTCAGTACCCTATCCTAAAGCTTGCTGTTAGGAGGGAATCTGCAGCTTGCAGTGAAAGCGCTTCGAGAGGGGAGTCTAATGAGGGCAAACATTTGATGGTAGCAGCTTCCCTGCGGGAGATACTCCCTTTGCCAAAATTACATTTTTAGAGAAAGTAAGTTACAATTCAGTACCCTATCCTAAAGCTTGCTTTTAGGAGGGAATCTGCAGCTTGCAGTGAAAGCGCTTCCAGAGGGGAGTCTAATGAGGGCAAACATTTGATGGTAGCAGCTTCCCTGCGGGAGATACTCTCTTTGCCAAAATCGCATTTTTAGGCGAAAGTAAGTTACAATTCAGTACCCTATCCTAAAGCTTGCTGTTAGGAGGGAATCTGCAGCTTGCAGTGAAAGCGCTTCCAGAGGGGAGTCTAATGTGGGCAAACATTTGATGGTAGCAGCTTCCCTGCGGGAGATACTCTCTTTGCCAAAATCACATTATTAGGCGAAAGTAAGTTACAATTCAGTACCCTATCCTAAAGCTTGCTGTTAGGAGGGAATCTGCAGCTTGCAGTGAAAGCGCTTCCAGAGGGGAGTCTAATGAGGGCAAATATTTGATGGTAGCATCTTCCCTGCGGGAGATATTCTCTTTGCCAAAATCGCCTCATTAGCCGCAGTTAAGTTACAATTCAGTACACTATCCTAAAGCTTGCTGTTAGGAGGGAATCTGCAGCTTGCATTGAAAGCGCTTCCAGAGTGGAGTATAACGAGGGCAAACATTTGATGGTAGCAGCTTCCCTGCGGGAGATAGTGTCTTTTCCAAAATCGCATTATTAGTCGAAAGTAAGTTACAATTCAGTACCCTATCCTAAAGCTTGCTGTTAGGAGGGAATCTGCAGCTTGCAGTGAAAGCGCTTCCAGAGGGGAGTCTAATGAGGGCAAACATTTGATGGTAGCAGCTTCCCTGCGGGTGATACTCTCTTTGCCAAAATCGCATTTTTAGGCGAAAGTAAGTTACAGTTCAGTACCCTATCCTAAAGCTTGCTGTTAGGAGGGAATCTGCAGCTTGCAGTGAAAGCGCTTCCAGAGGGGAGTCTAATGAGGGCAAACATTTGATGGTAGCAGCTTCCCTGCGGGAGATAGTCTCTTTACCAAAATCGCATTTTTAGGCGAAAGTAAGTTACAATTCAGTACCCTATCCTAAAGCTTGCTGTTAGGAGGGAATCTGCAGCTTGCAGTGAAAGTGCTTCCAGAGGGGAGTCTAATGTGGGCAAACATTTGATGGTAGCAGCTTCCCTGCGGGAGATAGTCTCTTTTCCAAAATCGCATTATTAGGCGAAAGTAAGTTACAATTCAGTACCCTATCCTAAAGCTTGCTGTTAGGAGGGAATCTGCAGCTTGCAGTGAAAGCGCTTCCAGAGGGGAGTCTAATGAGGGCAAACATTTGATGGTAGCAGCTTCCCTGCGGGAGATATTCTCTTTGCCAAAATCGCCTTATTAGCCGCAGTTAAGTTACAATTCAGTACCCTATCCTAAAGCTTGCTGTGAGGAGGGAATCTGCAGCTTGCAGTGAAAGCGCTTCCAGAGGGGAGTCTAATGAGGGCAAACATTTGATGGTAGCAGCTTCCCTGCGGGAGATATTCTCATTGCCAAAATCGCCTTATTAGCCGCAGTTAAGTTACAATTCAGTACCCTATCCTAAAGCTTGCTGTTAGGAGGGAATCTGCAGCTTGCAGTGAAAGCGCTTCTAGAGGGGAGTCTAATGAGGGCAAACATTTGATGGTAGCAGCTTCCCTGCGGGAGATACTCTCTTTGCCAAAATCGCATTTTTAGGCGAAAGTAAGACACAATTTAGTACCATATCCTAAAGCTTGCTGTTAGGAGGGAATCTGCAGCTTGCAGTGAAAGCGCTTCCAGAGGGGAGTCTAACGAGGGCAAACATTTGATGGTAGCAGCTTCCCTGCAGGATATACTGTCTTTGCCAAAATCGCCGTATGAGCCGCAGTTAAGTTACAATTCAGTACCATTTCCTAAAGCTTGCTGTTAGGAGGGAATCTGCAGCTTGCAGTGAAAGCGCTTCCAGAGGGGAGTCTAATGAGGGCAAAGATTTGATGGTAACAGCTTCCCTGCGGGAGATATTCTCTTTGCCAATATCGTCTTATTAGGCGAAAGTAAGTTACAATTCAGTATCCTATCCTAAAGCTTGCTGTTAGGAGGGAATCTGCAGCTTGCAGTGAAAGTGTTTCCAGAGGGGAGTCTAATGTGGGCAAACATTTGATGGTAGCAGCTTCCCTGCGGGAGATAGTCTCTTTTCCAAAATCGCATTATTAGGCGAAAGTAAGTTACAATTCAGTACCCTATCCTAAAGCTTGCTGTTAGGAGGGAATCTGCAGCTTGCAGTGAAAGAGCTTCCAGAGGGGAGTCTAATGAGGGCAAACATTTGATGGTAGCAGCTTCCCTGCGGGAGATATTCTCTTTGCCAAAATCGCCTTATTAGCCGCAGTTAAGTTACAATTCAGTACCCTATCCTAAAGCTTGCTGTGAGGAGGGAATCTGCAGCTTGCAGTGAAAGCGCTTCCAGAGGGGAGTCTAATGAGGGCAAACATTTGATGGTAGCAGCTTCCCTGCGGGAGATATTCTCATTGCCAAAATCGCCTTATTAGCCGCAGTTAAGTTACAATTCAGTACCCTATCCTAAAGCTTGCTGTTAGGAGGGAATCTGCAGCTTGCAGTGAAAGCGCTTCCAGAGGGGAGTCTAATGAGGGCAAACATTTGATGGTAGCAGCTTCCCTGCGGGAGATACTCTATTTGCCAAAATCGCATTTTTAGGCGAAAGTAAGACACAATTCAGTACCATATCCTAAAGCTTGCTGTTAGGAGGGAATCTGCAGCTTGCAGTGAAAGCGCTTCCAGAGGGGAGTCTAATGAGGGCAAACATTTGATGGTAGCAGCTTCCCTGCAGGATATACTGTCTTTGCCAAAATCGCCGTATGAGCCGCAGTTAAGTTACAATTCAGTACCATTTCCTAAAGCTTGCTGTTAGGAGGGAATCTGCAGCTTGCAGTGAAAGCGCTTCCAGAGGGGAGTCTAATGAGGGCAAAGATTTGATGGTAACAGCTTCCCTGCGGGAGATATTCTCTTTGCCAATATCGTCTTATTAGGCGAAAGTAAGTTACAATTCAGTACCCTATCCTAAAGCTTGCTGTTAGGAGGGAATCTGCAGCTTGCAGTGAAAGCGCTTCCAGAGGGGAGTCTAATGTGGGCAAATATTTGACGGTAGCAGCTTCCCTGCGGGAGATACTCTCTTTGCCAAAATCGCATTTTTAGGCGAAAGTAAGTTACAATTCAGTACCCTATCCTAAAGCTTGCTGTTAGGAGGGAATCTGCAGTTTGCAGTGAAAGCGCTTCCAGAGGGGAGTCTAATGAGGGCAAACATTTGATGGTAGCAGCTTCCCTGCGGGAGATATTCTCTTTGTCAAAATTGCCTTATTAGCCGCAGTTAAGTTACAATTCAGTACCCTATCCTAAAGCTTGCTGTTAGGAGGGAATCTGCAGCTTGCAGTGAAAGCGCTTCCAGAGGGGAGTCTAATGAGGGCAAACATTTGATGGTAGCAGCTTCCCTGCGGGAGATATTCTCTTTTCCAAAATTGCCTTATTAGCCGCAGTTAAGTTACAATTCAGTACCCTATCCTAAAGCTTGCTGTTAGGAGGGAATCTGCAGCTTGCAGTGAAAGCGCTTCCAGAGGGGAGTCTAATGAGGGCAAACATTTGATGGTAGCAGCTTCCCTGCGGGAGATACTCTCTTTGCCAAAATCGCATTATTAGCCGCATTTAAGTTACAATTAAGTACCCTATCCTAAAGCTTGCTGTTAGGAGAGAATCTGCAGCTTGCAGTGAAAGCGCTTCCAGAGGGGAGTCTAACGAGGGCAAACATTTGATGGTAGCAGCTTCCCTGCAGGATATACTCTCTTTTCCGAAATCGCCTTATTAGCCGCAGTTAAGTTACAATTCAGTATCCTATCCTAAAGCTTGCTGTTAGGAGGGAATCTGCAGCTTGCAGTGAAAGCGCTTCCAGAGGGGAGTCTAATGAGGGCAAACATTTGATGGTAGCAGCTTCCCTGCGGGTGATACTCTCTTTGCCAAAATCGCATTATTAGCCGCAGTTAAGTTACAATTCAGGACCCTATCCTAAAGCTTGCTGTTAGGAGGGAATCTGCAGCTTGCAGTGAAAGCGCTTCCAGAGGGGAGTCTAATGAGGGCAAACATTTGATGGTAGCAGCTTCCCTGCGGGAGATACTCTCTTTGCCAAAATCGCCTTATTAGCCGCATTTAAGTTACAATTAAGTACCCTATCCTAAAGCTTGCTGTTAGGAGAGAATCTGCAGCTTGCAGTGAAAGCGCTTCCAGAGTGGAGTCTAACGAGGGCAAACATTTGATGGTAGTAGCTTCCCTGCAGGATATACTGTCTTTGCCAAAATCGCATTATTAGGCGAAAGTAAGTTACAATTCAGTACCCTATCCTAAAGCTTGCTGTTAGGAGGGAATCTGCAGCTTGCAGTGAAAGCGCTTCCAGAGGGGAGTCTAATGAGGGCAAACATTTGATGGTAGCAGCTTCCCTGCGGGAGATACTCTCTTTGCCAAAATCGCATTATTAGGCGAAATTAAGATACAATTCAGTACCCTATCCTAAAGCTTGCTGTTAGGAGGGAATCTGCAGCTTGCAGTGAAAGCGCTTCCAGAGGGGAATCTAATGAGGGCAAATATTTGATGGTAGCATCTTCCCTGCGGGAGATAATCTCTTTGCCAAAATTGCCTTATTAGCCGCAGTTAAGTTACAATTCAGTACCCTATCCTAAAGCTTGCTGCTAGGAGGGAATCTGCAGCTTGCAGTGAAAGCGCTTCCAGAGTGGAGTCTAATGAGGGCAAACATTTGATGGTAGCAGCTTCCCTGCGGGAGATACTCTCTTTGCCAAAATCGCATTATTAGGCGAAAGTAAGTTACAATTCAGTACCCTATCCTAAAGCTTGCTGTTAGGAGGGAATCTGCAGCTTGCAGTGAAAGCGCTTCTAGAGGGGAGTCTAATGAGGGCAAACATTTGATGGTAGCAGCTTCCCTGCGGGAGATATTCTCTTTGCCAAAATTGCTTTATTAGCCGCAGTTAAGTTACAATTCAGTACCCTATCCTAAAGCTTGCTGTTAGGAGGGAATCTGCAGCTTGCAGTGAAAGCGCTTCCAGAGGGGAGTCTAATGAGGGCAAACATTTGATGGTAGCAGCTTCCCTGCGGGAGATACTCTCTTTGCCAAAATCGCATTATTAGCCGCATTTAAGTTACAATTAAGTACCCTATCCTAAAGCTTGCTGTTAGGAGAGAATCTGCAGCTTGCAGTGAAAGCGCTTCCAGAGGGGAGTCTAACGAGGGCAAACATTTGATGGTAGTAGCTTCCCTGCAGGATATACTCTCTTTGCCAAAATCGCATTATTAGGCGAAAGTAAGATACAATTCAGTACCCTATCCTAAAGCTTGCTGTTAGGAGGGAATCTGCAGCTTGCAGTGAAAGCGCTTCCAGAGGGGAGTCTAATGAGGGCAAACATTTGATGGTAGCAGCTTCCCTGCGGGAGGTACTTTCTTTGCAAAAATCGCATTATTAGCCGCAGTTAAGTTACAATTCAGTACCCTATCCTAAAGCTTGCTGTTAGGAGGGAATCTGCAGCTTGCAGTGAAAGCGCTTCCAGAGGGGAGTCTAATGAGGGCAAACATTTGATGGTAACAGCTTCCCTGCGGGAGATATTCTCTTTGCCAAAATCGCCTTATTAGGCGAAAGTAAGTTACAATTCAGTACCCTATCCTAAAACTTGCTGTTAGGAGGGAATCTGCAGCTTGCAGTGAAAGCGCTTCCAGAGGGGAGTCTAATGAGGGCAAACATTTGATGGTAGCAGCTTCCCTGCGGGAGATATTCTCATTGCCAAAATCGTCTTATTAGCCGCAGTTAAGTTACAATTCAGTACCCTATCCTAAAGCTTGCTGTTAGGAGGGAATCTGCAGCTTGCAGTGAAAGCGCTTCCAGAGGGGAGTCTAATGAGGGCAAACATTTGATGGTAGCAGCTTCCCTGCGGGAGATAGTCTCTTTGCCAAAATCGCATTATTAGCCGCAGTTAAGTTACAATTCAGTACACTTTCCTAAATCTTGCTGTTAGGAGGGAATCTGCAGCTTGCAGTGAAAGCGCTTCCAGAGGGGAGTCTAATGAGGGCAAACATTTGATGGTAGCAGCTTCCCTGCGGGAGATACTCTCTTTGCCAAAATCGCATTATTAGGCGAAAGTAAGTTACAATTCAGTACACTATCCTAAAGCTTGCTGTTAGGAGGGAATCTGCAGCTTGCAGTGAATGCGCTTCCAGAGGGGAGTCTAATGAGGGCAAACATTTGATGGTAGCAGCTTCCCTGCGGGAGATACTCTCTTTGACAAAATTGCATTATTAGGCGAAAGTAAGTTACAATTCAGTACCCTATCCTAAAGCTTGCTGTTAGGAGGGAATCTGCAGCTTGCAGTGAAAGCGCTTCCAGAGGGGAGTCTAACGAGGGCAAACATTTGATGGTAGCAGCTTCCCTGCAGGATATACTCTCTTTTCCGAAATCGCCTTATTAGCCACAGTTAAGTTACAATTCAGTACCCTATCCTAAAGCTTGCTGTTAGGAGGGAATCTGCAGCTTGCAGTGAAAGCGCTTCCAGAGGGGAGTCTAATGAGGGCAAACATTTGATGGTAACAGCTTCCCTGCGGGAGATATTCTCTTTGCCAAAATCGCCTTATTAGGCGAAAGTAAGTTACAATTCAGTACCCTATCCTAAAGCTTGCTGTTAGGAGGGAATCTGCAGCTTGCAGTGAAAGAGCTTCCAGAGGGGAGTCTAATGAGGGCAAACATTTGATGGTAGTAGCTTCCCTGCGGGAGATATTCTCCTTGCCAAAATCGCCTTATTAGCCGCAGTTAAGTTACAATTCAGTACCCTATCCTAAAGCTTGCTGTTAGGAGGGAATCTGCAGCTTGCAGTGAAAGCGCTTCCAGAGGGGAGTCTAATGAGGGCAAACATTTGATGGTAGCAGCTTCCCTGCGGGAGATATTCTCATTGCCAAAATCGCCTTTTTAGCCGCAGTTAAGTTACAATTCAGTACCCTATCCTAAAGCTTGCTGTTAGGAGGGAATCTGCAGCTTGCAGTGAAAGCGCTTCCAGAGGGGAGTCTAATGAGGGCAAACATTTGATGGTAGCAGCTTCCCTGCGGGAGATATTCTCATTGCCATAATCGCCTTATTAGCCGCAGTTAAGATACAATTCAGTACCCTATCCTAAAGCTTGCTGTTAGGAGGGAATCTGCAGCTTGCAGTGAAAGCGCTTCCAGAGGGGAGTCTAATGAGGGCAAACATTTGATGGTAGCAGCTTCCCTGCGGGAGATACTCTCTTTGCCATAATCGCATTTTTAGGCGAAAGAAAGTTACAGTTCCGTACCCTATCCTTAAAGCTTGCTTTTAGGAGGGAATCTGCAGCTTGCAGTGAAAGCGCTTCCAGAGGGGAGTCTAATGAGGGCAAATATTTGATGGTAGCATCTTCCCTGCGGGAGATATTCTCTTTGCCATAATCGCCTCATTAGCCGCAGTTAAGTTACAATTCAGTACCCTATCCTAAAGCTTGCTGTTAGGAGGGAATCTGCAGCTTGCAGTGAAAGCACTTCCAGAGGGGAGTCTAATGAGGGCAAATATTTGATTGTAGCATCTTCCCTGTGGGAGATATTCTCTTTGCCAATATCGCCTCATTAGCCGCAGTTAAGTTACAATTCAGTACCCTATCCTAAAGCTTGCTGTTAGGAGGGAATCTGCAGCTTGCAGTGAAAGCGCTTCCAGAGGGGAGTCTAATGAGGGCAAACATTTGATGGTAGCAGCTTCCCTGCGTGAGATACTCTCTTTGCCAAAATCGCATTATTAGGCGAAAGTAAGTTACAATTCAGTACCCTATCCTAAAGCTTGCTGTTAGGAGGGAATCTGCAGCTTGCAGTGAAAGCGCTTCCAGAGGGGAGTCTAATGAGGGCAAACATTTGATGGTAACAGCTTCCCTGCGGGAGATATTCTATTTGCCAAAATCGCCTTATTAGGCGAAAGTAAGTTACAATTCAGTACCCTATCCTAAAGCTTGCTGTTAGGAGGGAATCTGCAGCTTGCAGTGAAAGCGCTTCCAGAGGGGAGTCTAATGAGGGCAAACATTTGATGGTAGCAGCTTCCCTGCGGGAGATACTCTCTTTGCCAAAATCGCATTATTAGCCGCAGTTAAGATACAATTCAGTACACTTTCCTAAAGCTTGCTGTTAGGAGGGAATCTGCAGCTTGCAGTGAAAGCGCTTCCAGAGGGGAGTCTAATGAGGGCAAACATTTGATGGTAGCAGCTTCCCTGCGGGAGATACTCTCTTTGCCAAAATCGCATTATTAGCCGCAGTTAAGTTACAATTCAGGACCCTATCCTAAAGCTTGCTGTTAGGAGGGAATCTGCAGCTTGCAGTGAAAGCGCTTCCAGAGGGGAGTCTAATGAGGGCAAACATTTGATGGTAGCAGCTTCCCTGCGGGAGATACTCTCTTTGCCAAAATCGCATTATTAGCCGCATTTAAGTTACAATTAAGTACCCTATCCTAAAGCTTGCTGTTAGGAGGGAATCTGCAGCTTGCAGTGAAAGCGCTTCCAGAGGGGAGTCTAATGAGGGCAAACATTTGATGGTAGCAGCTTCCCTGCAGGAGATACTCTCTTTGAAAAATCGCATTATTAGGCGAAAGTAAGTTACTATTCAGGACCCTATCCTAAAGCTTGCTGTTAGGAGGGAATCTGCAGCTTGCAGTGAAATCGCTTCCAGAGGGGAGTCTAATGAGGGCAAATATTTGATGGTAGCATCTTCCCTGCGGGAGATATTCTCTTTGCCAGAATCGCCTCATTAACCGCAGTTAAGTTACAATTCAGTACCCTATCCTAAAGCTTGCTGTTAGGAGGGAATCTGCAGCTTGCAGTGAAAGCGCTTCCAGAGGGGAGTCTAATGAGGGCAAATATTTGATGGTAGCAGCTTCCCTGCAGGAGATATTCTCTTTGTCAAAATTGCCTTATTAGCCGCAGTTAAGTTACAATTCAGTACCCTATCCTAAAGCTTGCTGTTAGGAGGGAATCTGCAGCTTGCAGTGAAAGCGCTTCCAGAGGGGAGTCTAATGAGGGCAAACATTTGATGGTAGCAGCTTCCCTGCGGGAGATACTCTCTTTGCCAAAATCGCATTATTAGGCGAAAGTAAGTTACAATTCAGTACCCTATCCTAAAGCTTGCTGTTAGGAGGGAATCTGCAGCTTGCAGTGAAAGCGCTTCCAGAGGGGAGTCTAATGAGGGCAAACATTTGATGGTAGCAGCTTCCCTGCGGGAGATACTCTCTTTGCCAAAATCGCATTATTAGCCGCATTTAAGTTACAATTAAGTACCCTATCCTAAAGCTTGCTGTTAGGAGGGAATCTGCAGCTTGCAGTGAAAGCGCTTCCAGAGGGGAGTCTAATGAGGGCAAACATTTGATGGTAGCAGCTTCCCTGCGGGTGATACTCTCTTTGCCAAAATCGCATTATTAGGCGAAAGTAAGTTACAATTAAGTACCCTATCCTAAAGCTTTCTGTTAGTAGAGAATCTGCAGCTTGCAGTGAAAGCGCTTCCAGAGGGGAGTCTAACGAGGGCAAACATTTGATGGTAGCAGCTTCCCTGCAGGATATACTCTCTTTTCCGAAATCGCCTTATTAGCCGCAGTTAAGTTACAATTCAGTACCCTATCCTAAAGCTTGCTGTTAGGAGGGAATCTGCAGCTTGCAGTGAAAGCGCTTCCAGAGGGGAGTCTAATGAGGGCAAACATTTGATGGTAGCAGCTTCCCTGCGGGAGATACTCTCTTTGCCAAAATTGCCTTATTAGCCGCTGTTAAGTTACAATTCAGTACCCTATCCTAAAGCTTGCTGTTAGGAGGGAATCTGTAGCTTGCAGTGAAAGCGCTTCCAGAGGGGAGTCTAACGAGGGCAAACATTTGATGGTAGCAGCTTCCCTGCGGGAGATACTCTCTTTGCCAAAATCGCATTATTAGGCGAAAGTAAGATACAATTCAGTACCCTATCCTAAAGCTTGCTGTTAGGAGGGAATCTACAGCTTGCAGTGAAAGCGCTTCCAGAGGGGAATCTAATGAGGGCAAATATTTGATGGTAGCATCTTCCCTGCGGGAGATAATCTCTTTGCCAAAATTGCCTTATTAGCCGCAGTTAAGTTACAATTCAGTACCCTATCCTAAAGCTTGCTGTTAGGAGGGAATCTGCAGCTTGCAGTGAAAGCGCTTCCAGAGTGGAGTCTAATGAGGGCAAACATTTGATGGTAGCAGCTTCCCTGCGGGAGATACTCTCTTTGCAAAAATCGCCTTATTAGCCGCAGTTAAGTTACAATTCAGTACCCTATCCTAAAGCTTGCTGTTAGGAGGGAATCTGCAGCTTGCAGTGAAAGCGCTTCCAGAGGGGAGTCTAATGAGGGCAAACATTTGATGGTAGCAGCTTCCCTGCGGGAGATATTCTCTTTGTCAAAATTGCCTTATTAGCCGTAGTTAAGTTACAATTCAGTACACTATCCTAAAGCTTGCTGTTAGGAGGGAATCTGCAGCTTGCAGTGAAAGCGCTTCCAGAGGGGAGTCTAATGAGGGCAAACATTTGATGGTAGCAGCTTCCCTGCGGGAGATACTCTCTTTGCCAAAATCGCATTATTAACCGCAGTTAAGTTACAATTCAGTACCCTATCCTAAAGCTTGCTGTTAGGAGGGAATCTGCAGCTTGCAGTGAAAGCGCTTCCAGAGGGGAGTCTAATGAGGGCAAACATTTGATGGTAACAGCTTCCCTGCGGGAGATATTCTCTTTGCCAAAATCGCCTTATTAGGCGAAAGTAAGTTACAATTCAGTACCCTATCCTAAAGCTTGCTGTTAGGAGGGAATCTGCAGCTTGCAGTGAAAGCGCTTCCAGAGGGGAGTCTAATGAGGGCAAACATTTGATGGTAGCAGCTTCCCTGCGGGAGATACTCTCTTTGCCATAATCGCATTATTAGCCGCAGTTAAGTTACAAATCAGTACCCTTTCCTAAAGCTTGCTGTTAGGAGGGAATCTGCAGCTTGCAGTGAAAGCGCTTCCAGAGGGGAGTCTAATGAGGGCAAACATTTGATGGTAGCAGCTTCCCTGCGGGAGATACTCTCTTTGCCAAAATCGCATTATTAGGCGAAAGTAAGTTACAATTCAGTACCCTATCCTAAAGCTTGCTGTTAGGAGGGAATCTGCAGCTTGCAGTGAATGTGCTTCCAGAGGGGAGTCTAATGAGGGCAAACATTTGATGGTAGCAGCTTCCCTGCGGGAGATAGTCTCTTTGACAAAATCGCATTATTAGGCGAAAGTAAGTTACAATTCAGTACCCTATCCTAAAGCTTGCTGTTAGGAGGGAATCTGCAGCTTGCAGTGAAAGCGCTTCCAGAGGCGAGTCTAACGAGGGCAAACATTTGATGGTAGCAGCTTCCCTGCAGGATATACTCTTTTTTCCGAAATCGCCTTATTAGCCGCAGTTAAGTTACAATTCAGTACCCTATCCTAAAGCTTGCTGTTAGGAGGGAATCTGCAGCTTGCAGTGAAAGCGCTTCCAGAGGGGAGTCTAATGAGGGCAAACATTTGATGGTAACAGCTTCCCTGCGGGAGATATTCTCTTTTCCGAAATCGCCTTATTAGCCGCAGTTAAGTTACAATTCAGTACCCTATCCTAAAGCTTGCTGTTAGGAGGGAATCTGCAGCTTGCAGTGAAAGAGCTTCCAGAGGGGAGTCTAATGAGGGCAAACATTTGATGGTAGTAGCTTCCCTGCGGGAGATATTCTCCTTGCCAAAATCGCCTTATTAGCCGCAGTTAAGTTACAATTCAGTACCCTATCCTAAAGCTTGCTGTTAGGAGGGAATCTGCAGCTTGCAGTGAAAGCGCTTCCAGAGGGGAGTCTAATGAGGGCAAACATTTGATGGTAGCAGCTTCCCTGCGGGAGATATTGTCATTGCCAAAATCGCCTTATTAGCCGCAGTTAAGTTACAATTCAGTACCCTATCCTAAAGCTTGCTGTTAGGAGGGAATCTGCAGCTTGCAGTGAAAGCGCTTCCAGAGGGGAGTCTAATGAGGGCAAACATTTGATGGTAGCAGCTTCCCTGCGGGAGATATTCTCATTGCCATAATCGCATTATTAGGCGAAAATAAGTTACAATTCAGTACCCTATCCTAAAGCTTGCTGTTAGGAGGGAATCTGCAGCTTGCAGTGAAAGCGCTTCCAGAGGGGAGTCTAATGAGGGCAAACATTTGATGGTAGCAGCTTCCCTGCGGGAGATACTCTCTTTGCCAAAATCGCATTATTAGGCGAAAGAAAGTTACAGTTCCGTACCCTATCCTAAAGCTTGCTGTTAGGAGGGAATCTGCAACTTGCAGTGAAAGCGCTTCCAGAGGGGAGTCTAATGAGGGCAAACATTTGATGGTAGCATCTTCCCTGCGGGAGATATTCTCTTTGCCAAAATCGCCTCATTAGCCGCAGTTAAGTTACAATTCAGTACCCTGTACTAAAGCTTGCTGTTAGGAGGGAATCTGCAGCTTGCAGTGGAAGCGCTTCCAGAGGGGAGTCTAATGAGGGCAAATATTTGATTGTAGCATCTTCCCTGCGGGAGATATTCTCTTTGCCAAAATCGCCTTATTAGCCGCAGTTAAGTTACAATTCAGTACCCTATCCTGAAGCTTGCTGTTAGGAGGGAATTTGCAGCTTGCAGTGAAAGTGCTTCCAGAGGGTAGTCTAACGAGGGCAAACATTTGATGGTAGCAGCTTCCCTGCGGGAGATACTCTCTTTGCCAAAATCGCATTATTAGGCGAAAGTAAGATACAATTCAGTACCCTATCCTAAAGCATGCTGTTAGGAGGGAATCTGCAGCTTGCAGTGAAAGCGCTTCCAGAGGGGAGTCTAATGAGGGCAAACATTTGATGGTAGCAGCTTCCCTGCGGGAGATACTCTGTTTGCCAAAATCGCATTATTAGCCGCAGTTAAGTTACAATTCAGTACACTATCCTAAAGCTTGCTGTTAGGAGGGAATCTGCAGCTTGCAGTGAAAGCGCTTCCAGAGGGGAATCTAATGAGGGCAAACATTTGATGGTAACAGCTTCCCTGCGGGAGATATTCTCTTTGCCAAAATCGCCTTATTAGGCGAAAGTAAGTTACAATTCAGTACACTTTCCTAAAGCTTGCTGTTAGGAGGGAATCTGCAGCTTGCAGTGAAAGCGCTTCCAGAGGGGAGTCTAATGAGGGCAAACATTTGATGGTAGCAGATTCCCTGCGGGAGATACTCTCTTTGCCAAAATCGCATTATTAGGCGAAAGTAAGTTACAATTTAGTACCCTATCCTAAAGCTTGCTGTTAGGAGGGAATCTGCAGCTTGCAGTGAATGCGCTTCCAGAGGGGAGTCTAATGAGGGCAAACATTTGATGGTAGCAGCTTCCCTGCGGGAGATAGTCTCTTTGACAAAATCGCATTATTAGGCGAAAGTAAGTTACAATTCTGTACCCTATCCTAAAGCTTGCTGTTAGGAGGGAATCTGCAGCTTGCAGTGAAAGCGCTTCCAGAGGGGAGTCTAACGAGGGCAAATATTTGATGGTAGCAGCTTCCCTGCAGGATATACTCTCTTTTCCGAAATCGCCTTATTATCCGCAGTTAAGTTACAATTCAGTACCCTATCCTAAAGCTTGCTGTTAGGAGGGAATCTGCAGCTTGCAGTGAAAGCGCTTCCAGAGGGGAGTCTAATGAGGGCAAACATTTGATGGTAACAGCTTCCCTGCGGGAGATATTCTCTTTGCCAAAATCGCCTTATTAGGCGAAAGTAAGTTACAATTCAGTACCCTATCCTAAAGCTTGCTGTTAGGAGGGAATCTGCAGCTTGCAGTGAAAGAGCTTCCAGAGGGGAGTCTAATGAGGGCAAACATTTGATGGTAGTAGCTTCCCTGCGGGAGATATTCTCCTTGCCAAAATCGCCTTATTAGCCGCAATTAAGATACAATTCAGTACCCTATCCTAAAGCTTGCTGTTAGGAGGGAATCTGCAGCTTGCAGTGAAAGCGCTTCCAGAGGGGAGTCTAATGAGGGCAAATATTTGATGGTAGCAGCTTCCCTGCGGGAGATATTGTCATTGCCAAAATCGCCTTATTAGCCGCAGTTAAGTTACAATTCAGTACCCTATCCTAAAGCTTGCTGTTAGGAGGGAATCTGCAGCTTGCAGTGAAAGCGCTTCCAGAGGGGAGTCTAATGAGGGCAAACATTTGATGGTAGCAGCTTCCCTGCGGGAGATACTCTCTTTGCCAAAATCGCATTATTAGCCGCAGTTAAGTTACAATTCAGTACCCTTTCCTAAAGCTTGCTGTTAGGAGGGAATCTGCAGCTTGCAGTGAAAGCGCTTCCAGAGGGGAGTCTAATGAGGGCAAACATTTGATGGTAGCAGCTTCCCTGCGGGAGATACTCTCTTTGCCAAAATCGCATTATTAGGCGAAAGTAAGTTACAATTCAGTACCCTATCCTAAAGTTTGCTGTTAGGAGGGAATCTGCAGCTTGCAGTGAATGCGCTTCCAGAGGGGAGTCTAATGAGGGCAAACATTTGATGGTAGCAGCTTCCCTGCGGGAGATACTCTCTTTGACAAAATCGCATTATTAGGCGAAAGTAAGTTACAATTCAGTACCCTATCCTAAAGCTTGCTGTTAGGAGGGAATCTGCAGCTTGCAGTGAAAGCGCTTCCAGAGGGGAGTCTAATGAGGGCAAACATTTGATGGTAGCAGCTTCCCTGCGGGAGATACTCTCTTTGCAACAATCGCATTTTTAGGCAAAAGTAAGATACAATTCAGTACCCTATCCTAAAGCTTGATGTTAGGAGGGAATCTGCTGCTTGCAGTGAAATCGCTTCCAGAGGGGAGTCTAACGAGGGCAAACATTTGATGGTAGCAGCTTCCCTGCAGGATATACTCTCTTTTCCGAAATCGCCTTATTAGCCGCAGTTAAGTTACAATTCAGTACCCTGTCCTAAAGCTTGCTGTTAGGAGGGAATCTGCAGCTTGCAGTGAAAGCGCTTCCAGAGGGGAGTCTAATGAGGGCAAACATTTGATGGTAACAGCTTCCCTGCGGGAGATATTCTCTTTGCCAAAATCGCGTTATTAGGCGAAAGTAAGCTACAATTCAGTACCCTATCCTAAAGCTTGCTGTTAGGAGGGAATCTGCAGCTTGCAGTGAAAGCGCTTCCAGAGGGGAGTCTAATGAGGGCAAACATTTGATGGTAGCAGCTTCCCTGCGGGAGATATTCTCATTGCCATAATCGCCTTATTAGCCGCAGTTAAGATACAATTCAGTACCCTATCCTAAAGCTTGCTGTTAGGAGGGAATCTGCAGCTTGCAGTGAAAGCGCTTCCAGAGGGGAGTCTAATGAGGGCAAACATTTGATGGTAGCAGCTTCCCTGCGGGAGATACTCTCTTTGCCAAAATCGCATTTTTAGGCGAAAGTAAGATACAATTCAGTACCCTATCCTAAAGCTTGATGTTAGGAGGGAATCTGCAGCTTGCAGTGAAAGCGCTTCCAGAGGGGAGTCTAACGAGGGCAAACATTTGATGGTAGCAGCTTCCCTGCAGGATATTCTCTCTTTTCCGAAATCGCCTTATTAGCCGCAGTTAAGTTACAATTCAGTACCCTATCCTAAAGCTTGCTGTTAGGAGGGAATCTGCAGCTTGCAGTGAAAGCGCTTCCAGAGGGGAGTCTAATGAGGGCATACATTTGATGGTAGCAGCTTCCCTGAGGGAGATATTCTCTTTGCCATAATCGCCTTATTAGCCGCAATTAAGTTACAATTCAGTACCCTATCCTAAAGCTTGCTGTTAGGAGGGAATCTGCAGCTTGCAATGAAAGCGATTCCAGAGGGGAGTCTAATGAGGGCAAACATTTGATGGTAGCAGCTTCCCTGCGGGAGATATTCTCTTTACCAAAATCGCCTTATTAGCCGCAGTTAAGTTACAATTCAGTACCCTATCCTAAAGCTTGCTGTTAGGAGGGAATCTGCAGCTCTCAGTGAAATCGCTTCCAGAGGGGAGTCTAATGAGGGCAAACATTTGATGGTAGCAGCTTCCCTGCGGGAGATACTCTCTTTGCCAAGATCGCATTGTTAGGCGAAAGTAAGTTACAATTCAGTACCCTTTCCTAAACTTGCTGTTAGGAGGGAATCTGCAGCTTGCAGTGAAAGCGCTTCCAGAGGGGAGTCTAATGAGGGCAAACATTTGATGGTAGCAGCTTCCCTGCGGGAGATACTCTCTTTGCCAAAATCGCATTATTAGGCGAAAGAAAGTTACAGTTCCGTACTCTATCCTAAAGCTTGCTTTTAGGAGGGAATCTGCAGCTTGCAGTGAAAGCGCTTCCAGAGGGGAGTCTAACGAGGGCAAATATTTGATGGTAGCAGCTTCCCTGCGGGAGATATTTTCTTTGCCAAAATCGCCTCATTAGCCGCAGTTAAGTTACAATTCAGTACCCTATCCTAAAGCTTGCTGTTAGGAGGGAATCTGCAGCTTGCAGTGAAAGCGCTTCCAGAGGGGAGTCTAATGAGGGCAAACATTTGATGGTAGCAGCTTCCCTGCGGGAGATATTCTCTTTGCCAAAATCGCCTTATTAGCCGCAGTTAAGTTACAATTCAGTACCCTATTCTAAAGATTGCTGTTAGGAGGGAATCTGCAGCTTGCAGTGAAAGCACTTCCAGAGGGGAGTCTAATGAGGGCAAACATTTGATGGTAGGAGCTTCCCTTCGGGAGATACTCTCTTTGCCAAAACCGCATTATTAGGCGAAAGTAAGTTACAATTCAGTACCCTATCCTAAAGCTTGCTGTTAGGAGGGAATCTGCAGCTTGCAGTGAAAGCGCTTCCAGAGGGGAGTCTAATGAGGGCAAACATTTGATGGTAAGAGCTTCCCTGCGGGAGATATACTCTTTGCCAAAATCGCCTTATTAGACGCAGTTAAGTTACAATTCAGTACCCTATGCTAAAGCTTGCTGTTAGGAGGGAATCTGCAGCTTGCAGTGAAAGCGCTTCCAGAGGGGAGTCTAATGAGGGCAAACATTTGATGGTAGCAGCTTCCCTGCGGGAGATATTCTCTTTGCCAAAATCGCCTTATTAGCCGCAGTTAAGTTACAATTCAGTACCCTATCCTAAAGCTTGCTGTTAGGAGGGAATCTGCAGCTTGCAGTGAAAGCGCTTCCAGAGGGGAGTCTAATGAGGGCAAACATTTGATGGTAGCAGCTTCCCTGCGGGAGATACTCTCTTTGCCATAATCGCATTTTTAGGCGAAAGTAAGTTACAATTCAGTACCCTTTCCTAAAGCTTGCTGTTAGGAGGGAATCTGCAGCTTGCAGTGAAAGCGCTTCCAGAGGGAAGTCTAATGAGGGCAAACATTTGATGGTAGCAGCTTCCCTGCAGGATATACTCTCTTTTCCGAAATCGCCTTTTTAGCCGCAGTTAAGTTACAATTCAGTACCCTATCCTAAAGCTTGCTGTTAGGAGGGAATCTGCCGCTTGCAGTGAAAGCGCTTCCAGAGGGGAGTCTAATGAGGGCAAACATTTGATGGTAACAGCTTCCCTGCGGGAGATATTCTCTTTGCCAAAATCGCCTTATTACACGCAGTTAAGTTACAATTAAGTACACTGTCCTACAGCTTGCTGTTAGGAGGGAATCTGCAGCTTGCAGTGAAAGCGCTTCCAGAGGGGAGTCTAATGAGGGCAAACATTTGATGGTAGCAGCTTCCCTGTGGGAGATACTCTCTTTGCCATAATCGCATTATTAGGCGAAAGTAAGATACAATTCAGTACCCTATGCTAAAGCTTGCTGTTAGGAGGGAATCTGCAGCTTGCAGTGAAAGCGCTTCCAGAGGGGAGTCTAATGAGGGCCAACATTTGATGGTAGCAGCTTCCCTGCGGGAGATAGTCTCTTTGCCAAAATCGCCTTATTAGACGCAGTTAAGTTACAATTCAGTACAGTGTCCTACAGCTTGCTGTTAGGAGGGAATCTGCAGCTTGCAGTGAAAGCGCTTCCAGAGGGGAGTCTAATGAGGGCAAACATTTGATGGTAGCAGCTTCCCTGCGGGAGATAGTCTCTTTGCCAAAATCGCATTTTTAGGCGAAAGTAAGTTACAATTCAGTACTCTATCCTAAAGCTTGCTGTTAGGAGGGAATCTGCAGCTTGCAGTGAAAGCGCTTCCAGAGGGGAGTCTAATGAGGGCAAACATTTGATGGTAGCAGCTTCCCTGCGGGAGATATTCTCTTTGCAAAAATCGCCTTATTAGCCGCAGTTAAGATACAATTCAGTACCCTATCCTAAAGCTTGCTGTTAGGAGGGAATCTGCAGCTTGCAGTGAAAGCGCTTCCAGAGGGGAGTCATATGAGGGCAAACATTTGATGGTAACAGCTTCCCTGCGGGAGATATTCTCTTTGCCATAATCGCCTTATTAGACGCAGTTAAGTTACAATTCAGTACAGTGTCCTACAGCTTGCTGTTAGGAGGGAATCTGCAGCTTGCAGTGAAAGCACTTCCAGAGGGGAGTCTAATGAGGGCAAACATTTGATGGTAGCAGCTTCCCTGCGGGAGATACTCTCTTTGCCAAAATCGCATTATTAGGCGAAAGTAAGTTACAATTCAGTACCCTATCCTAAAGCTTGCTGTTAGGAGGGAATCTGCAGCTTGCAGTGAAAGCGCTTCCAGAGGGGAGTCTAAGGAGGGCAAACATTTGATGGTAGCAGCTTCCCTGCGGGAGATACTCTCTTTGCCAAAATCGCATTATTAGGCGAAAGTAAGTTACAATTCAGTACCCTATCCTAAAGCTTGCTGTTAGGAGGGAATCTGCAGCTTGCAGTGAAAGCGCTTCCAGAGGGGAGTCTAATGTGGGCAAACATTTGATGGTAGCATCTTCCCTGCGGGAGATAGTCTCTTTGACAAAATCGCATTATTAGGCGAAAGTAAGTTACAATTCAGTACCCTATCCTAAAGCTTGCTGTTAGGAGGGAATCTGCAGCTTGCAGTGAAAGTGCTTCCAGAGGGGAGTCTAATGAGGGCAAACATTTGATGGTAAGAGCTTCCCTGCGGGAGATATTCTCTTTGCCAAAATCGCCTTATTAGACGCAGTTAAGTTACAATTCAGTACCCTATCCTAAAGCTTGCTGTTAGGAGGGAATCTGCAGCTTGCAGTGAAAGCGCTTCCAGAGGGGAGTCTAATGAGGGCAAACATTTGATGGTAGCAGCTTCCCTGCAGGTTATACTCTCTTTTCCGAAATCACCTTATTAGCCGCAGTTAAGTTACAATTCAGTACCCTATTCTAAAGATTGCTGTTAGGAGGGAATCTGCAGCTTGCAGTGAAAGCACTTCCAGAGGGGAGTCTAATGAGGGCAAACATTTGATGGTAGCAGCTTCCCTTCGGGAGATACTCTCTTTGCCAAAACCGCATTATTAGGCGAAAGTAAGTTACAATTCAGTACCCTATCCTAAAGCTTGCTGTTAGGAGGGAATCTGCAGCTTGCAGTGAAAGCGCTTCCAGAGGGGAGTCTAATGAGGGCAAACATTTGATGGTAAGAGCTTCCCTGAGGGAGGTATTCTCTTTGCCAAAATCGCCTTATTAGACGCAGTTAAGATACAATTCAGTACCCTATCCTAAAGCTTGCTGTTAGGAGGGAATCTGCAGCTTGCAGTGAAAGCGCTTCCAGAGGGGAGTCTAATGAGGGCAAACATTTGATGGTAGCAGCTTCCCTGCGGGAGATATTCTCTTTGCCAAAATCGCCTCATTAGCCGCAGTTAAGTTACAATTCAGTACCCTATCCTAAAGCTTGCTGTTAGGAGGGAATCTGCAGCTTGCAGTGAAAGCGCTTCCAGAGGGGAGTCTAATGAGGGCAAACATTTGATGGTAGCAGCTTCCCTGCGGGAGATACTCTCTTTGCCAAAATCGCATTTTTAGGCGAAAGTAAGTTACAATTCAGTACCCTTTCCTAAAGCTTGCTGTTAGGAGGGAATCTGCAGCTTGCAGTGAAAGCGCTTCCAGAGGGAAGTCTAATGAGGGCAAACATTTGATGGTAGCAGCTTCCCTGCAGGAGATACTCTCTTTTCCGAAATCGCCTTATTAGCCGCAGTTAAGTTACAATTCAGTACCCTATGCTAAAGCTTGCTGTTAGGAGGGAATCTGCAGCTTGCAGTGAAAGCGCTTCCAGAGGGGAGTCTAATGAGGGCCAACATTTGATGGTAACAGCTTCCCTGCGGGAGATATTCTCTTTGCCAAAATCGCCTTATTAGACGCAGTTAAGTTACAATTCAGTACAGTGTCCTACAGCTTGCTGTTAGGAGGGAATCTGCAGCTTGCAGTGAAAGCGCTTCCAGAGGGGAGTCTAATGAGGGCAAACATTTGATGGTAGCAGCTTCCCTGCGGGAGATAGTCTCTTTGCCAAAATCGCATTTTTAGGCGAAAGTAAGTTACAATTCAGTACCCTATCCTAAAGCTTGCTGTTAGGAGGGAATCTGCAGCTTGCAGTGAAAGCGCTTCCAGAGGGGAGTCTAATGAGGGCCAACATTTGATGGTAGCAGCTTCCCTGCGGGAGATATTCTCTTTGCAAAAATCGCCTTATTAGCCGCAGTTAAGATACAATTCAGTACCCTATCCTAAAGCTTGCTGTTAGGAGGGAATCTGCAGCTTGCAGTGAAAGCGCTTCCAGAGGGGAGTCATATGAGGGCAAACATTTGATGGTAACAGCTTCCCTGCGGGAGATATTCTCTTTGCCATAATCGCCTTATTAGACGCAGTTAAGTTACAATTCAGTACAGTGTCCTACAGCTTGCTGTTAGGAGGGAATCTGCAGCTTGCAGTGAAAGCGCTTCCAGAGGGGAGTCTAATGAGGGCAAACATTTGATGGTAGCAGCTTCCCTGCGGGAGATACTCTCTTTGCCAAAATCGCCTTTTTAGCCGCAGTTAAGTTACAATTCAGTACCCTATCCTAAAGCTTGCTGTTAGGAGGGAATCTGCAGCTTGCAGTGAAAGCGCTTCCAGAGGGGAGTCTAATGAGGGCAAACATTTGATGGTAGCAGCTTCCCTGCGGGAGATATTCTCATTGCCAAAATCACCTTATTATACGCAGTTAAGATACAATTCAGTACCCTATCCTAAAGATTGCTGTTAGGAGGGAATCTGCAGCTTGCAGTGAAATCGATTCCAGAGGGGAGTCTAATGAGGGCAAACATTTGATGGTAGCAGCTTCCCTGCGGGAGATACTCTCTTTGCCAAAATCGCATTATTAGGCGAAAGTAAGTTACAATTCAGTACCCTATCCTAAAGCTTGCTGTTAGGAGGGAATCTGCAGCTTGCAGTGAAAGCGCTTCCAGAGGGGAGTCTAATGAGGGCAAACATTTGATGGTAGCAGCTTCCCTGCGGGAGATACTCTCTTTGCCAAAATCGCATTTTTAGGCGAAAGTAAGATACAATTCACTACCCTATCCTAAAGCTTCCTGTTAGGAGGGAATCTGCAGCTTGCAGTGAAAGTGCTTCCAGAGGGGAGTCTAAGGAGGGCAAACATTTGATGGTAGCAGCTTCCCTGCAGGATATACTCTCTTTTCCGTAATCGCCTTATTTAGCCGCAGTTAAGGTACAATTCAGTACCCTTTCCTGAAGCTTGCTGTTAGGAGGGAATCTGCCGCTTGCAGTGAAAGCGCTTCCAGAGGGGAGTCTAATGAGGGCAAACATTTGATGGTAGCAGCTTCCCTGCGGGAGATATTCTCTTTGCCAAAATCGCCTTATTAGACGCAGTTAAGTTACAATTCAGTACCCTGTCCTACAGCTTGCTGTTAGGAGGGAATCTGCAGCTCGCAGTGAAAGCGCTTCCAGAGGGGAGTCTAATGAGGGCAAACATTTGATGGTAACAGCTTCCCTGCGGGAGATATTCTCTTTGACAAAATCGCCTTATTAGACGCAGTTAAGTTAGAATTCAGTACAGTGTCCTACAGCTTGCTGTTAGGAGGGAATCTGCAGCTTGCAGTGAAAGCGCTTCCAGAGGGGAGTCTAATGAGGGCAAACATTTGATGGTAGCAGCTTCCCTGCGGGAGATATTCTCTTTGCCAAAATCGCCTTATTAGCCGCAGTTAAGTTACAATTCAGTACCCTATCCTACAGCTTGCTGTTAGGAGGGAATCTGCAGCTTGCAGTGAAAGCGCTTCCAGAGGGGAGTCTAATGAGGGCAAACATTTGATGGTAGCAACTTCCCTGCGGGAGATATTCTATTTGCCAAAATCGCCTTATTAGCCGCAGTTAAGTTACAATTCAGTACCCTATCCTAAAGCTTGCTGTTAGGAGGGAATCTGCAGCTTGCAGTGAAAGCGCTTCCAGAGGGGAGTCTAATGAGGGCAAACATTTGATGGTAGCAGCTTCCCTGCGGGAGATATTCTCATTGCCAAAATCGCATTATTAGACGCAGTTAAGTTACAATTCAGTACCCTATCCTAAAGCTTGCTGTTAGGAGGGAATCTGCAGCTTGCAGTGAAATCGATTCCAGAGGGGAGTCTAATGAGGGCAAACATTTGATGGTAGCAGCTTCCCTGCGGGAGATACTCTCTTTGCCAAAATCGCCTTATTAGGCGAAAATAAGTTACAATTCAGTACCCTTTCCTAAAGCTTGCTGTTAGGAGGGAATCTGCAGCTTGCAGTGAAAGCGCTTCCAGAGGGGAGTCTAATGAGGGCAAAGATTTGATGGTAGCAGCTTCCCTGCGGGAGATACTCTCTTTGCCAAAATCGCCTTATTAGCCGCAGTTAAGTTACAATTCAGTACCCTATCCTAAAGCTTGCTGTTAGGAGGGAATCTGCAGCTTGCAGTGAAAGCGCTTCCAGAGGGGAGTCTAATGAGGGCAAACATTTGATGGTAGCAGCTTCCCTGCGGGAGATACTCTCTTTGCCAAAATCGCATTATTAGGCGAAAGTAAGTTACAATTCAGAACCCTCTCCTAAAGCTTGCTGTTAGGAGGGAATCTGCAGCTTGCAGTGAAAGCGCTTCCAGAGGGGAGTCTAATGAGGGCAAACATTTGATGGTAGCAGCTTCCCTGCAGGAGATACTCTCTTTGCCAAAATCGCATTATTATGCGAAAGTAAGATACAATTCAGTACACTATCCTAAAGCTTGCTGTTAGGAGGGAATCTGCACCTTGCAGTGAAAGCGCTTCCAGAGGGGAGTCTAATGAGGGCAAACATTTGATGGTAGCAGCTTCCCTGCGGGATATATTCTCTTTGCCAAAATCGCCTTATTAGACGCAGTTAAGTTACAATTCAGTACAGTGTCCTACAGCTTGCTGTTAGGAGGGAATCTGCAGCTTGCAGTGAAAGCGCTTCCAGAGGGGAGTCTAATGAGGGCAAACATTTGATGGTAGCAGCTTCCCTGCGGGAGATATTCTCTTTGCCAAAATCGCATTATTAGACGCAGTTAAGTTACAATTCAGTACCCTGTCCTAAAGCTTGCTGTTAGGAGGGAATCTGCAGCTTGCAGTGAAAGCGCTTCCAGAGGGGAGTCTAATGAGGGCAAACATTTGGTGGTAGCAGCTTCCCTGCGGGAGATATTCTCATTGCCATAATCGCCTTAATAGCCGCAGTTAAGTTACAATTCAGTACCCTATCCTAAAGCTTGCTGTTAGGAGGGAATCTGCAGCTTGCAGTGAAAGCGCTTCCCGAGGGGAGTCTAATGAGGGCAAACATTTGATGGTAACAGCTTCCCTGCGGGAGATATTCTCTTTGCCAAAATCGCCTTATTTGACGCAGTTAAGTTACAATTCAGTACAGTGTCCTACAGCTTGCTGTTAGGAGGGAATCTGCAGCTTGCAGTGAAAGCGCTTCCAGAGGGGAGTCTAATGAGGGCAAACATTTGATGGTAGCAGCTTCCCTGCGGGAGATAGTCTCCTTGCCATAATCGCATTATAAGGCGAAAGTAAGTTACAATTCAGTACCCTATCCTAAATCTTGCTGTTAGGAGGGAATCTGCAGCTTGCAGTGGAAGCGCTTCCAGAGGGGAGTCTAATGAGGGCAAACATTTGATGGTAGCAGCTTCCCTGCGGGAGATACTCTCTTTGCCAAAATCGCATTATTAGGCGAAAGTAAGTTACAATTCAGTACCCTATCCTAAAGCTTGCTGTTAGGAGGGAATCTGCAGCTTGCAGTGAAAGCGCTTCCAGAGGGGAGTCTAATGAGGGCAAACATTTGATGGTAGCAGCTTCCCTGCGGGAGATACTCTCTTTTCCATAATCGCATTATTAGGCGAAAGTAAGTTACAATTCAGTACCCTATCCTAAAGCTTGCTGTTAGGAGGGAATCTGCAGCTTGCAGTGAAAGCGCTTCCAGAGGGGAGTCTAATGAGGGCAAACATTTGATGGTAGCAGCTTCCCTGCGGGAGATACTCTTTTGCCAAAATCGCTTTATTAGGCGAAAGTAAGATACAATTCAGTACCCTATCCTAAAGCTTGCTGTTAGGAAGGAATCTGCAGCTTGCAGTGAAAGCAATTCCAGAGGGGAGTCTAATGAGGGCAAACATTTGATGGTAGCAGCTTCCCTGCGGGAGATACTCTCTTTGCTAAAATCGCATTATTAGGCGAAAGTAAGTTACAATTCAGTACCCTATCCTAAAGCTTGCTGTTAGGAGGGAATTTGCAGCTTGCAGTGAAAGCGCTTCCAGAGGGGAGTCTAAGGAGGGCAAACATTAGATGGTAGCAGCTTCCCTGCGGGAGATACTCTCTTTGCCAAAATCGCATTATTAGGCGAAAGTAAGTTACAATTCAGTACCCTATCCTAAAGCTTGCTGTTAGGAGGGAATCTGCAGCTTGCAGTGAAAGCGCTTCCAGAGGGGAGTCTAATGAGGGCAAACGTTTGATGGTAACAGCTTCCCTGCGGGAGATACTCTCTTTGTCAAAATCGCATTATTAGGCGAAAGTAAGTTACAATTCAGTACCCTATCCTAAAGCTTGCTGTTAGGAGGGAATCTGCAGCTTGCAGTGAAAGCGCTTCCAGAGGGGAGTCTAATGAGGGCAAACATTTGATGGTAAGAGCTTCCCTGCGGGAGATATTCTCTTTGCCAAAATCGCCTTATTAGACGCAGTTAAGTTACAATTCACTACACTATGCTAAAGCTTGCTGTTAGGAGGGAATCTGCAGCTTGCAGTGAAAGCGCTTCCAGAGGGGAGTCTAATGAGGGCAAACATTTGATGGTAGCAGCTTCCCTGCGGGAGATATTCTCTTTGCCAAAATCGCCTTATTAGCCGCAGTTAAGTTACAATTCAGTACCCTATCCTAAAGCTTGCTGTTAGGAGGGAATCTGCAGCTTGCAGTGAAAGCGCTTCCAGAGGGGAGTCTAATGAGGGCAAACATTTGATGGTAGCAGCTTCCCTGCGGGAGATACTCTCTTTGCCAAAATCGCATTTTTAGGCGAAAGTAAGTTACAATTCAGTACCCTTTCCTAAAGCTTGCTGTTAGGAGGGAATCTGCAGCTTGCAGTGAAAGCACTTCCAGAGGGAAGTCTAATGAGGGCAAACATTTGATGGTAGCAGCTTCCCTGCAGGATATACTCTCTTTTCCGAAATCGCCTTATTAGCCGCAGTTAAGTTACAATTCAGTACCCTTTCCTAAAGCTTGCTGTTAGGAGGGAATCTGCCGCTTGCAGTGAAAGCGCTTCCAGAGGGGAGTCTAATGAGGGCAAACATTTGATGGTAACAGCTTCCCTGCGGGAGATATTCTCTTTGCCAAAATCGCCTTATTACACGCAGTTAAGTTACAATTCAGTACCCTGTCCTACAGCTTGCTGTTAGGAGGGAATCTGCAGCTTGCAGTGAAAGCGCTTCCAGAGGGGAGTCTAATGAGGGCAAACATTTGATGGTAGCAGCTTCCCTGCGGGAGATACTCTCTTTGCCAAAATCGCCTTATTAGCCGCAGTTAAGTTACAATTCAGTACCCTGTCCTAAAGCTTGCTGTTAGGAGGGAATCTGCAGCTTGCAGTGAAAGCGCTTCCAGAGGGGAGTCTAATGAGGGCAAACATTTGATGGTAGCAGCTTCCCTGCGGGAGATATTCTCATTGCCAAAATCGCCTTATTATACGCAGGTAAGATACAATTCAGTACCCTATCCTAAAGATTGCTGTTAGGAGGGAATCTGCAGCTTGCAGTGAAATCGATTCCAGAGGGGAGTCTAATGAGGGCAAACATTTGATGGTAGCAGCTTCCCTGCGGGAGATACTCTCTTTGCCAAAATCGCATTATTAGGCGAAAGTAAGTTACAATTCAGTACCCTATCCTAAAGCTTGCTGTTAGGAGGGAATCTGCAGCTTGCAGTGAAAGCGCTTCCAGAGGGGAGTCTAACGAGGGCAAACATTTGATGGTAGCAGCTTCCCTGCGGGAGATACTCTCTTTGCCGAAATCGCATTTTTAGGCGAAAGTAAGATACAATTCACTACCCTATCCTAAAGCTTCCTGTTAGGAGGGAATCTGCAGCTTGCAGTGAAAGCGCTTCCAGAGGGGAGTCTAACGAGGGCAAACATTTGATGGTAGCAGCTTCCCTGCAGGATATACTCTCTTTTCCGAAATCGCCTTATTTAGCCGCAGTTAAGTTACAATTCAGTACCCTTTCCTGAAGCTTGCTGTTAGGAGGGAATCTGCCGCTTGCAGTGAAAGCGCTTCCAGAGGGGAGTCTAATGAGGGCAAACATTTGATGGTAAGAGCTTCCCTGCGGGAGATATTCTCTTTGCCAAAATCGCCTAATTAGACGCAGTTAAGTTACAATTCAGTACTCTATCCTAAAGCTTGCTGTTAGGAGGGAATCTGCAGCTCGCAGTGAAAGCGCTTCCAGAGGGGAGTCTAATGAGGGCAAACATTTGATGGTAACAGCTTCCCTGCGGGAGATATTCTCTTTGACAAAATCGCCTTATTAGACGCAGTTAAGTTAGAATTCAGTACAGTGTCCTACAGCTTGCTGTTAGGAGGGAATCTGCAGCTTGCAGTGAAAGCGCTTCCAGAGGGGAGTCTAATGAGGGCAAACATTTGATGGTAGCAGCTTCCCTGCGGGAGATATTCTCTTTGCCAAAATCGCCTTATTAGCCGCAGTTAAGTTACAATTCAGTACCCTATCCTACAGCTTGCTGTTAGGAGGGAATCTGCAGCTTGCAGTGAAAGCGCTTCCAGAGGGGAGTCTAATGAGGGCAAACATTTGATGGTAGCAGCTTCCCTGCGGGAGATATTCTATTTGCCAAAATCGCCTTATTAGCCGCAGTTAAGTTACAATTCAGTACCCTATTCTAAAGCTTGCTGTTAGGAGGGAATCTGCAGCTTGCAGTGAAAGCGCTTCCAGAGGGGAGTCTAATGAGGGCAAACATTTGATGGTAGCAGCTTCCCTGCGGGAGATATTCTCATTGCCAAAATCGCATTATTAGACGCAGTTAAGTTGCAATTCAGTACCCTATCCTAAAGCTTGCTGTTAGGAGGGAATCTGCAGCTTGCAGTGAAATCGATTCCAGAGGGGAGTCTAAGGAGGGCAAACATTTGATGGTAGCAGCTTCCCTGCGGGAGATACTCTCTTTGACAAAATCGCCTTATTAGGCGAAAATAAGTTACAATTCAGTACCCTATCCTAAAGCTTGCTGTTAGGAGGGAATCTGCAGCTTGCAGTGAAAGCGCTTCCAGAGGGGAGTCTAATGAGGGCAAACATTTGATGGTAGCAGCTTCCCTGCGGGAGATACTCTCTTTGCCAAAATCGCATTATTAGGCGAAAGTAAGTTACAATTCAGTACCCTATCCTAAAGTTTGCTGTTAGGAGGGAATCTGCAGCTTGCAGTGAATGCGCTTCCAGAGGGGAGTCTAATGAGGGCAAACATTTGATGGTAGCAGCTTCCCTGCGGGAGATACTCTCTTTGACAAAATCGCATTATTAGGCGAAAGTAAGTTACAATTCAGTACCCTATCCTAAAGCTTGCTGTTAGGAGGGAATCTGCAGCTTGCAGTGAAAGCGCTTCCAGAGGGGAGTCTAATGAGGGCAAACATTTGATGGTAGCAGCTTCCATGCGGGAGATACTCTCTTTGCAACAATCGCATTATTAGGCAAAAGTAAGATACAATTCAGTACCCTATCCTAAAGCTTGATGTTAGGAGGGAATCTGCAGCTTGCAGTGAAATCGCTTCCAGAGGGGAGTCTAACGAGGGCAAACATTTGATGGTAGCAGCTTCACTGCAGGATATACTCTCTTTTCCGAAATCGCCTTATTAGCCGCAGTTAAGTTACAATTCAGTACCCTATCCTAAAGCTTGCTGTTAGGAGGGAATCTGCAGCTTGCAGTGAAAGCGCTTCCAGAGGGGAGTCTAATGAGGGCAAACATTTGATGGTAACAGCTTCCCTGCGGGAGATATTCTCTTTGCCAAAATCGCCTTATTAGGCGAAAGTAAGTTACAATTCAGTACACTATCCTAAAGCTTGCTGTTAGGAGGGAATCTGCAGCTTGCAGTGAAAGCGCTTCCAGAGGGGAGTCTAATGAGGGCGAACATTTGATGGTAGCAGCTTCCCTGCGGGAGATATTCTCATTGCCATAATCGCCTTATTAGCCGCAGTTAAGATACAATTCAGTACCCTATCCTACAGCTTGCTGTTAGGAGGGAATCTGCAGCTTGCAGTGAAAGCGCTTCCAGAGGGGAGTCTAATGAGGGCAAACATTTGATGGTAGAAGCTTCCCTGTGGGAGATACTCTCTTTGCCAAAATCGCATTATTAGGCGAAAGTAAGATACAATTCAGTACCCTATGCTAAAGCTTGCTGTTAGGAGGGAATCTGCAGCTTGCAGTGAAAGCGCTTCCAGAGGGGAGTCTAATGAGGGCCAACATTTGATGGTAGCAGCTTCCCTGCAGGATATTCTCTCTTTTCCGAAATCGCCTTATTAGCCGCAGTTAAGTTACAATTCAGTACCCTATTCTAAAGATTGCTGTTAGGAGGGAATCTGCAGCTTGCAGTGAAAGCGCTTCCAGAGGGGAGTCTAATGAGGGCATACATTTGATGGTAGCAGCTTCCCTGAGGGAGATATTCTCTTTGCCATAATCGCCTTATTAGCCGCAGTTAAGTTACAATTCAGTACCCTATCCTAAAGCTTGCTGTTAGGAGGGAATCTGCAGCTTGCAGTGAAAGCGATTCCAGAGGGGAGTCTAATGAGGGCAAACATTTGATGGTAGCAGCTTCCCTGCGGGAGATATTCTCTTTACCAAAATCGCCTTATTAGCCGCAGTTAAGTTACAATTCAGTACCCTATCCTAAAGCTTGCTGTTAGGAGGGAATCTGCAGCTTGCAGTGAAAGCGCTTCCAGAGGGGAGTCTAATGAGGGCAAACATTTGATGGTAGCAGCTTCCCTGCGGGAGATACTCTCTTTGCCAAGATCGCATTATTAGGCGAAAGTAAGTTACAATTCAGTACCCTTTCCTAAAGCTTGCTGTTAGGAGGGAATCTGCAGCTTGCAGTGAAAGCGCTTCCAGAGGGGAGTCTAATGAGGGCAAACATTTGATGGTTGCAGCTTCCCTGCGGGAGATACTCTCTTTGCCAAAATCGCATTATTAGGCGAAAGAAAGTTACAGTTCCGTACTCTATCCTAAAGCTTGCTTTTAGGAGGGAATCTGCAGCTTGCAGTGAAAGCGCTTCCAGAGGGGAGTCTAACGAGGGCAAATATTTGATGGTAGCATCTTCCCTGCGGGAGATATTCTCTTTGCCAAAATCGCCTCATTAGCCGCAGTGAAGTTACAATTCAGTACCCTATTCTAAAGCTTGCTGTTAGGAGGGAATCTGCAGCTTGCAGTGAAAGCGCTTCCAGAGGGGAGTCTAATGAGGGCAAACATTTGATGGTAGCAGCTTCCCTGCGGGAGATATTCTCATTGCCAAAATCGCCTTATTAGACGCAGTTAAGTTACAATTCAGTACCCTATCCTAAAGCTTGCTGTTAGGAGGGAATCTGCAGCTTGCAGTGAAAGCGCTTCCAGAGGGGAGTCTAATGAGGGCAAACATTTGATGGTAGCAGCTTCCCTGCGGGAGATACTCTCTTTGCCAAAATCGCATTTTTAGGCGAAAGTAAGTTACAATTCAGTACCCTGTCCTAAAGCTTGCTGTTAGGAGGGAATCTGCAGCTTGCAGTGAAAGCGCTTCCAGAGGGAAGTCTAATGAGGGCAAACATTTGATGGTAGCAGCTTCCCTGCATGATATACTCTCTTTTCCGAAATCGCCTTATTAGCCGCAGTTAAGTTACAATTCAGTACCCTATTCTAAAGATTGCTGTTAGGAGGGAATCTGCAGCTTGCAGTGAAAGCACTTCCAGAGGGGAGTCTAATGAGGGCAAACATTTGATGGTAGCAGCTTCCCTTCGGGAGATACTCTCTTTGCCAAAACCGCATTATTAGGCGAAAGTAAGTTACAATTCAGTACCCTATCCTAAAGCTTGCTGTTAGGAGGGAATCTGCAGCTTGCAGTGAAAGCGCTTCCAGAGGGGAGTCTAATGAGGGCAAACATTTGATGGTAAGAGCTTCCCTGCGGGAGATATTCTCTTTGCCAAAATCGCCTTATTAGACGCAGTTAAGTTACAATTCAGTCCCCTATGCTAAAGCTTGCTGTTAGGAGGGAATCTGCAGCTTGCAGTGAAAGCGCTTCCAGAGGGGAGTCTAATGAGGGCAAACATTTGATGGTAGCAGCTTCCCTGCGGGAGATATTCTCTTTGCCAAAATCGCCTTATTAGCCGCAGTTAAGTTACAATTCAGTACCCTATCCTAAAGCTTGCTGTTAGGAGGGAATCTGCAGCTTGCAGTGAAAGCGCTTCCAGAGGGGAGTCTAATGAGGGCAAACATTTGATGGTAGCAGCTTCCCTGCGGGAGATACTCTCTTTGCCATAATCGCATTTTTAGGCGAAAGTAAGTTACAATTCAGTACCCTTTCCTAAAGCTTGCTGTTAGGAGGGAATCTGCAGCTTGCAGTGAAAGCGCTTCCAGAGGGAAGTCTAATGAGGGCAAACATTTGATGGTAGCAGCTTCCCTGCAGGATATACTCTCTTTTCCGAAATCGCCTTATTAGCCGCAGTTAAGTTACAATTCAGTACCCTATCCTAAAGCTTGCTGTTAGGAGGGAATCTGCCGCTTGCAGTGAAAGCGCTTCCAGAGGGGAGTCTAATGAGGGCAAACATTTGATGGTAACAGCTTCCCTGCGGGAGATATTCTCTTTGCCAAAATCGCCTTATTACACGCAGTTAAGTTACAATTAAGTACACTGTCCTACAGCTTGCTGTTAGGAGGGAATCTGCAGCTTGCAGTGAAAGCGCTTCCAGAGGGGAGTCTAATGAGGGCAAACATTTGATGGTAGCAGCTTCCCTGTGGGAGATACTCTCTTTGCCAAAATCGCATTATTAGGCGAAAGTAAGATACAATTCAGTACCCTATGCTAAAGCTTGCTGTTAGGAGGGAATCTGCAGCTTGCAGTGAAAGCGCTTCCAGAGGGGAGTCTAATGAGGGCCAACATTTGATGGTAGCAGCTTCCCTGCGGGAGATATTCTCTTTGCCAAAATCGCCTTATTAGACGCAGTTAAGTTACAATTCAGTACAGTGTCCTACAGCTTGCTGTTAGGAGGGAATCTGCAGCTTGCAGTGAAAGCGCTTCCAGAGGGGAGTCTAATGAGGGCAAACATTTGATGGTAGCAGCTTCCCTGCGGGAGATAGTCTCTTTGCCAAAATCGCATTTTTAGGCGAAAGTAAGTTACAATTCAGTACTCTATCCTAAAGCTTGCTGTTAGGAGGGAATCTGCAGCTTGCAGTGAAAGCGCTTCCAGAGGGGAGTCTAATGAGGGCAAACATTTGATGGTAGCAGCTTCCCTGCGGGAGATATTCTCTTTGCCAAAATCGCCTTATTAGCCGCAGTTAAGATACAATTCAGTACCCTATCCTAAAGCTTGCTGTTAGGAGGGAATCTGCAGCTTGCAGTGAAAGCGCTTCCAGAGGGGAGTCATATGAGGGCAAACATTTGATGGTAACAGCTTCCCTGCGGGAGATATTCTCTTTGCCATAATCGCCTTATTAGACGCAGTTAAGTTACAATTCAGTACAGTGTCCTACAGCTTGCTGTTAGGAGGAAATCTGCAGCTTGCAGTGAAAGCGCTTCCAGAGGGGAGTCTAATGAGGGCAAACATTTGATGGTTGCAGCTTCCCTGCGGGAGATACTCTCTTTGCCAAAATCGCACTATTAGGCGAAAGAAAGTTACAGTTCCGTACTCTATCCTAAAGCTTGCTGTTAGGAGGGAATCTGCAGCTTGCAGTGAAAGCGCTTCCAGAGGGGAGTCTAACGAGGGCAAATATTTGATGGTAGCATCTTCCCTGCGGGAGATATTCTCTTTGCCAAAATCGCCTCATTAGCCGCAGTTAAGTTACAATTCAGTACCCTATACTAAAGCTTGCTGTTAGGAGGGAATCTGCAGCTTGCAGTGAAAGCGCTTCCAGAGGGGAGTCTAATGAGGGCAAACATTTGATGGTAGCAGCTTCCCTGCAGGAGATACTCTCTTTGCCAAAATCGCATTATTATGCGAAAGTAAGATACAATTCAGTACACTATCCTAAAGCTTGCTGTTAGGAGGGAATCTGCACCTTGCAGTGAAAGCGCTTCCAGAGGGGAGTCTAATGAGGGCAAACATTTGATGGTAGCAGCTTCCCTGCGGGATATATTCTCTTTGCCAAAATCGCCTTATTAGACGCAGTTAAGTTACAATTCAGTACAGTGTCCTACAGCTTGCTGTTAGGAGGGAATCTGCAGCTTGCAGTGAAAGCGCTTCCAGAGGGGAGTCTAATGAGGGCAAACATTTGATGGTAGCAGCTTCCCTGCGGGAGATATTCTCTTTGCCAAAATCGCATTATTAGACGCAGTTAAGTTACAATTCAGTACCCTGTCCTAAAGCTTGCTGTTAGGAGGGAATCTGCAGCTTGCAGTGAAAGCGCTTCCAGAGGGGAGTCTAATGAGGGCAAACATTTGGTGGTAGCAGCTTCCCTGCGGGAGATATTCTCATTGCCATAATCGCCTTAATAGCCGCAGTTAAGTTACAATTCAGTACCCTATCCTAAAGCTTGCTGTTAGGAGGGAATCTGCAGCTTGCAGTGAAATCGATTCCAGAGGGGAGTCTAATGAGGGCAAACATTTGATGGTAGCAGCTTCCCTGCGGGAGATACTCTCTTTGCCAAAATCGCATTTTTAGGCGAAAGTAAGTTACAATTGAGAACCCTTTCCTAAAGTTTGCTGTTAGGAGGGAATCTGCAGCTTGCTGTGAAAGCGCTTCCAGAGGGGAGTCTAATGAGGGCAAACATTTGATGGTAGCAGCTTCCCTGCAGGAGATACTCTCTTTGCCAAAATCGCATTATTAGGCGAAAGTAAGTTACAATTCAGTACCCTATCCTAAAGATTGCTGTTAGGAGGGAATCTGCAGCTTGTAGTGAAAGCGCTTCCAGAGAGGAGTCTAAGGAGGGCAAACATTTGATGGTAGCAGCTTCCCTGCAGGATATACTCTCTTTTCCGAAATCGCCTTATTTAGCCGCAGTTAAGTTACAATTCAGTACACTGTCCTACAGCTTGCTGTTAGGAGGGAATCTGCAGCTTGCAGTGAAAGCGCTTCCAGAGGGGAGTCTAATGAGGGCAAACATTTGATGGTAGCAGCTTCCCTGCGGGAGATACTCTCTTTGCCAAAATCGCATTTTTAGGCGAAAGTAAGATACAATTCAGTACCCTATCCTAAAGCTTGCTGTTAGGAGGGAATCTGCAGCTTGCAGTGAAAGCGCTTCCAGAGGGGAGTCTAACGAGGGCAAACATTTGATGGTAGCAGCTTCCCTGCAGGATATACTCTCTTTTCCGAAATCGCCTTATTAGCCGCAGTTAAGTTACAATTCAGTACCCTTTCCTAAAGCTTGCTGTTAGGAGGGAATCTGCCGCTTGCAGTGAAAGCGCTTCCAGAGGGGAGTCTAATGAGGGCAAACATTTGATGGTAGCAGCTTCCCTGCGGGAGATAGTCTCTTTGCCAAAATCGCATTATTAGGCGAAAGTAAGTTACAATTCAGTACCCTATTCTAAAGCTTGCTGTTAGGAGGGAATCTGCAGCTTGCAGTGAAAGCGCTTCCCGAGGGGAGTCTAATGAGGGCAAACATTTGATGGTAACAGCTTCCCTGCGGGAGATATTCTCTTTGCCAAAATCGCCTTATTTGACGCAGTTAAGTTACAATTCAGTACAGTGTCCTACAGCTTGCTGTTAGGAGGGAATCTGCAGCTTGCAGTGAAAGCGCTTCCAGAGGGGAGTCTAATGAGGGCAAACATTTGATGGTAGCAGCTTCCCTGCGGGAGATAGTCTCCTTGCCATAATCGCATTATAAGGCGAAAGTAAGTTACAATTCAGTACCCTATCCTAAAGCTTGCTGTTAGGAGGGAATCTGCAGCTTGCAGTGGAAGCGCTTCCAGAGGGGAGTCTAACGAGGGCAAACATTTGATGGTAGCAGCTTCCCTGCGGGAGATACTCTCTTTGCCAAAATCGCATTATTAGGCGAAAGTAAGTTACAATTCAGTACCCTATCCTAAAGCTTGCTGTTAGGAGGGAATCTGCAGCTTGCAGTGAAAGCGCTTCCAGAGGGGAGTCTAATGAGGGCAAACATTTGATGGTAGCAGCTTCCCTGCGGGAGATACTCTCTTTTCCATAATCGCATTATTAGGCGAAAGTAAGTTACAATTCAGTACCCTATCCTAAAGCTTGCTGTTAGGAGGGAATCTGCAGCTTGCAGTGAAAGCGCTTCCAGAGGGGAGTCTAATGAGGGCAAACATTTGATGGTAGCAGCTTCCCTGCGGGAGATACTCTTTTGCCAAAATCGCTTTATTAGGCGAAAGTAAGATACAATTCAGTACCCTATCCTAAAGCTTGCTGTTAGGAAGGAATCTGCAGCTTGCAGTGAAAGCAATTCCAGAGGGGAGTCTAATGAGGGCAAACATTTGATGGTAGCAGCTTCCCTGCGGGAGATACTCTCTTTGCTAAAATCGCATTATTAGGCGAAAGTAAGTTACAATTCAGTACCCTATCCTAAAGCTTGCTGTTAGGAGGGAATTTGCAGCTTGCAGTGAAAGCGCTTCCAGAGGGGAGTCTAAGGAGGGCAAACATTTGATGGTAGCAGCTTCCCTGCGGGAGATACTCTCTTTGCCAAAATCGCATTATTAGGCGAAAGTAAGTTACAATTCAGTACCCTATCCTAAAGCTTGCTGTTAGGAGGGAATCTGCAGCTTGCAGTGAAAGCGCTTCCAGAGGGGAGTCTAATGAGGGCAAACGTTTGATGGTAACAGCTTCCCTGCGGGAGATACTCTCTTTGTCAAAATCGCATTATTAGGCGAAAGTAAGTTACAATTCAGTACCCTATCCTAAAGCTTGCTGTTAGGAGGGAATCTGCAGCTTGCAGTGAAAGCGCTTCCAGAGGGGAGTCTAATGAGGGCAAACATTTGATGGTAAGAGCTTCCCTGCGGGAGATATTCTCTTTGCCAAAATCGCCTTATTAGACGCAGTTAAGTTACAATTCACTACACTATGCTAAAGCTTGCTGTTAGGAGGGAATCTGCAGCTTGCAGTGAAAGCGCTTCCAGAGGGGAGTCTAATGAGGGCAAACATTTGATGGTAGCAGCTTCCCTGCGGGAGATATTCTCTTTGCCAAAATCGCCTTATTAGCCGCAGTTAAGTTACAATTCAGTACCCTATCCTAAAGCTTGCTGTTAGGAGGGAATCTGCAGCTTGCAGTGAAAGCGCTTCCAGAGGGGAGTCTAATGAGGGCAAACATTTGATGGTAGCAGCTTCCCTGCGGGAGATACTCTCTTTGCCAAAATCGCATTTTTAGGCGAAAGTAAGTTACAATTCAGTACCCTTTCCTAAAGCTTGCTGTTAGGAGGGAATCTGCAGCTTGCAGTGAAAGCACTTCCAGAGGGAAGTCTAATGAGGGCAAACATTTGATGGTAGCAGCTTCCCTGCAGGATATACTCTCTTTTCCGAAATCGCCTTATTAGCCGCAGTTAAGTTACAATTCAGTACCCTTTCCTAAAGCTTGCTGTTAGGAGGGAATCTGCCGCTTGCAGTGAAAGCGCTTCCAGAGGGGAGTCTAATGAGGGCAAACATTTGATGGTAGCAGCTTCCCTGCGGGAGATACTCTCTTTGCCAAAATCGCCTTATTAGCCGCAGTTAAGTTACAATTCAGTACCCTGTCCTAAAGCTTGCTGTTAGGAGGGAATCTGCAGCTTGCAGTGAAAGCGCTTCCAGAGGGGAGTCTAATGAGGGCAAACATTTGATGGTAGCAGCTTCCCTGCGGGAGATATTCTCATTGCCAAAATCGCCTTATTATACGCAGTTAAGATACAATTCAGTACCCTATCCTAAAGATTGCTGTTAGGAGGGAATCTGCAGCTTGCAGTGAAATCGATTCCAGAGGGGAGTCTAATGAGGGCAAACATTTGATGGTAGCAGCTTCCCTGCGGGAGATACTCTCTTTGCCAAAATCGCATTATTAGGCGAAAGTAAGTTACAATTCAGTACCCTATCCTAAAGCTTGCTGTTAGGAGGGAATCTGCAGCTTGCAGTGAAAGCGCTTCCAGAGGGGAGTCTAACGAGGGCAAACATTTGATGGTAGCAGCTTCCCTGCGGGAGATACTCTCTTTGCCGAAATCGCATTTTTAGGCGAAAGTAAGATACAATTCACTACCCTATCCTAAAGCTTCCTGTTAGGAGGGAATCTGCAGCTTGCAGTGAAAGCGCTTCCAGAGGGGAGTCTAACGAGGGCAAACATTTGATGGTAGCAGCTTCCCTGCAGGATATACTCTCTTTTCCGAAATCGCCTTATTTAGCCGCAGTTAAGTTACAATTCAGTACCCTTTCCTGAAGCTTGCTGTTAGGAGGGAATCTGCCGCTTGCAGTGAAAGCGCTTCCAGAGGGGAGTCTAATGAGGGCAAACATTTGATGGTAAGAGCTTCCCTGCGGGAGATATTCTCTTTGCCAAAATCGCCTAATTAGACGCAGTTAAGTTACAATTCAGTACTCTATCCTAAAGCTTGCTGTTAGGAGGGAATCTGCAGCTCGCAGTGAAAGCGCTTCCAGAGGGGAGTCTAATGAGGGCAAACATTTGATGGTAACAGCTTCCCTGCGGGAGATATTCTCTTTGACAAAATCGCCTTATTAGACGCAGTTAAGTTAGAATTCAGTACAGTGTCCTACAGCTTGCTGTTAGGAGGGAATCTGCAGCTTGCAGTGAAAGCGCTTCCAGAGGGGAGTCTAATGAGGGCAAACATTTGATGGTAGCAGCTTCCCTGCGGGAGATATTCTCTTTGCCAAAATCGCCTTATTAGCCGCAGTTAAGTTACAATTCAGTACCCTATCCTACAGCTTGCTGTTAGGAGGGAATCTGCAGCTTGCAGTGAAAGCGCTTCCAGAGGGGAGTCTAATGAGGGCAAACATTTGATGGTAGCAGCTTCCCTGCGGGAGATATTCTATTTGCCAAAATCGCCTTATTAGCCGCAGTTAAGTTACAATTCAGTACCCTATTCTAAAGCTTGCTGTTAGGAGGGAATCTGCAGCTTGCAGTGAAAGCGCTTCCAGAGGGGAGTCTAATGAGGGCAAACATTTGATGGTAGCAGCTTCCCTGCGGGAGATATTCTCATTGCCAAAATCGCATTATTAGACGCAGTTAAGTTGCAATTCAGTACCCTATCCTAAAGCTTGCTGTTAGGAGGGAATCTGCAGCTTGCAGTGAAATCGATTCCAGAGGGGAGTCTAAGGAGGGCAAACATTTGATGGTAGCAGCTTCCCTGCGGGAGATACTCTCTTTGACAAAATCGCCTTATTAGGCGAAAATAAGTTACAATTCAGTACCCTATCCTAAAGCTTGCTGTTAGGAGGGAATCTGCAGCTTGCAGTGAAAGCGCTTCCAGAGGGGAGTCTAATGAGGGCAAACATTTGATGGTAGCAGCTTCCCTGCGGGAGATACTCTCTTTGCCAAAATCGCATTATTAGGCGAAAGTAAGTTACAATTCAGTACCCTATCCTAAAGTTTGCTGTTAGGAGGGAATCTGCAGCTTGCAGTGAATGCGCTTCCAGAGGGGAGTCTAATGAGGGCAAACATTTGATGGTAGCAGCTTCCCTGCGGGAGATAC